>NW_016914938.1:397270-402357 GCF_001483705.2 Eufriesea mexicana
TCCCCGCAGTGATGACACCGCGTGTCACGTTCCCGCCCGATACGACACATGTACTCCCCGAAGCACCCGTGCCCAGTTAGCACCTGTGTCAGGCTGAATGTGTGCCGGCTGCCGCTGCGCCCCCATGCATCCATCACGGGGAGCACAGCCTCGATCGCCCGGTGCCGCCGGCTAATCGGCTTCCACAGCCGAGTTCGCCAGGCGGTCATCAAGGACTCTCGAACCCTTCGCCTCAACAAAACGGACCCTTCTTCAGGGGAACCGCCGCTGCCAGCGTGTAGGAGACTGTTGATACGCGCCTCCCCCACCGCTTGCAGTTCGAATGGCGGGACACCCGCCAGTACCATCGCCGCCGCGTGGGATATCGTGCGGTAACCGCGCACGACCCTCAACACCATCCTGCGAGCGACTCGCTGGAGAATCGCCAGAATGCTCGGACTGGCGACAAGGTCGTACGCCCAGATCGGAGCCCCGTAAAGTGCCACCGAGCGAACGACTCCTGTGTAGAGGCGGCGCACCCCCCCGTCTGGCCCGCCCAGGTTGGGTAGCAGGCGACATAGCGCCCCCGCCATACCTTCCAGGCGTGGTTCCAGCGCGAGAAAATGTTCGTCGAATTTCCAGTGGCTATCGAGGAGGAGACCGAGGTATTTCATCCGGTCCCGTACCTCGACCACGACGTTCCCCACGCGCATCAGGGACTTGGGCGTCTTCCCGTGGTGCCGATGGCAAAACCACATTGCCTCGGTCTTCTCGGGGGAGATACACAGCCCTAGCCGCTGGATACTATTCGCGACGAGGGCCACGCCGCTTTCCGCGCGCAGCGTAGCCTCCTCCCAACTCGACCCGGCGGCAATCACCAGCGTGTCGTCCGCGTAACACGTCAGGCTCAGGCCGCGTGGGAGCGGAGTGTGCAAGACGGCGTCGTACGCGAGGTCCCAGAGGATCGGCCCGAGCACCAATCCCTGTGGAACCCCGCAGTTCGTCGCCCGCACGATGGTCGAGTATCGTCCGTGGTCGCGCAGTTTGCCTTTGGCGGGCAGCACGCCTTGCTGCCCAGCCGGTGGTTGGAGGGGCGGCCGATCCCGTCGCAAACCGGGCACATGGCTGCAGGCGCACTACACCCACCGGCACGGTGACCCGCCGCGCCAGACCTGAAACAGGAGTCACTGCGGTCCACCGCGTTAGAGCATCCGTTCCTTGTGTGACCGAACGCAAGGCAACGGAAGTAATGGAGGCGTTGTCCCTCTAAGGCTACGACACGGGCCGAAGTCCAGCCGACGCGGATCCGCCCGCAATCGACGGCCTTTCTCACTGCCGCGAGGGGACACTAGGCCCATACAGAGCCCAGCCCCGAAGCGGAAGACCTGATAACTCCGGTTCTTACTTCCGCCTCGGTGCAATCACCGACCCTAGCCAGGGCAGCGGCCACCTCGCGGTGGGTGACAGAGTCGTCGAGCCCTGTCGCCCTCAGCTCCGCTTTCGTGGTGGGAACCGTAACCCGCAAGCTGGATCCCTCCAAGACTTCGCTCATTTGCCCGGCGATAGCAGCGTCTCGCTGTGCGCCCTCGGGTCCGCCGACCTCCAGCAGGAGACCGCCGGAAGCGGCCCGACGGTGGCGCAAGTCCTCCATCCCGAGGTCGGCGAGATTTACCTTTCCACTTGCAGCGGAGATGGCCTCCGCGCAAGAGAGACTCGACCCCTCGGGTACCCAAACCGCGGCGGCGGCCCGCGGCGGCGGCCGCTTAAGAATGGGGCCCGGCTTTCCGCCGCTCTTCTTCTAATCGTGACCGTGCATCGTTACGGTCCTCGCGGTGGTCGCGGGAGGCGCGCGGGCGAAGCTCATCCCCGCGGAGCGGCGCCCCGTATTACCGACGGCTCCCTTCGGCGCACTCGTGGGCACTCTCGCGGGCAGTTGCGGGGCAGCGGCAGATTGCCGCTGCGCACGCTTCTCGCGCCTACCGATGACGAGAGTCCAGCTGGCTTCTGCGTCCTTCCCGGCTACGACCGGGGCCGCGACCGGGTCCTTCGCCTGGGCGTCAGCGGGCCCGCCACGGGAAGCGCCCGCGACAGAGACCGCCGAGGCCACCAGTACAGGCGGCGCGCGCAGGCCGGCGTTGGAGCTCGCTTGCTCCGGCACTCGGGCAGTCGCATCCCGCCCGGCCGCCACGGGGAGCGTACGCACGAGCTCCTCGAACTTTTCGTCGATTCGGAGACTGAGTGCCGCGAAGGCAGCCTCCATACCGAAGTCGGGCGCCGGTGCCGCTGCTCCGGCGTCCGCGGACGCACGCACATTTCGAGCGGACGCGGGGTCGACGATTACCCGCCTCCGCTCCTGATCCAGCTCCGCGCGCAAGGAGGCGATCTCCGCCTGCCGGGAGGCATCGTTCTCCCGCAAGTCAGCTATAACCGCCTGCTGGGAGACGTCCTTCTTCCGCAGACCGGCGATCTCCGCCATCAGCACGCGGACCCTCTCCGCCATTGTCTCTTGGGCACGACCGGCTGTTACTTGGAGACTCATCTCCCAGCCTGCCGAATCCACCACCCTCGCGCACATACGGAAGGCGCGAACGTATGGGCCGTGCAAGTTCTTGCTCTTGTCTGCCATCGTTTCTATCCTCGCGCAATTCTCGGATATGATGGCAGACAGTTCCACCGCAGACAGCGGACGGTGCACTCTGGCGAGCTCCTCCCGTGTGGGGAGGGTCGCCTTCGCCCGGCTTATGCTCGTGGGTTTCGGGGCAAGATCAATACAATCCAAACCTTCGAATGGGTCGTACTCATCCAACACCGACCTCCGCGGCCGCTTCGCCGTCTTCGCGGTGGATACCCATGAAGACGACGTTTCGCCGCCGCCCGTGACGCTGACGGCACCTGCGAAGGCGGAGCACTCCCCCTCGAGGTCCGCCGGCAGCGCCTTGCGCAATGCGGTGCTACGAGTCACGCGCCTCGTAGCACCTGCAGTAGGGCTAATTGCCCTGTCCTTCGTCGACGGAAGCTCCACTGGAGCCGCGTCGACACCACCAACAATGACCTTACCTTCCATCCTCGGTAAATTGTCCGGCTTCCCCGGGATGGTTACCACGGTATGGGTTGCAAGCCCCTGCTCCGCCGCTTGCATTGTGGTGTGACCCTCGGCGCAGGTATCCATCGCTGGGCTGATGCGCGGCTCCGCGGCAGACAATGGGCGCCGTCCCTCGCCTACCTGCGACGTAGCGGTGTCCACAACTTCGTTGATGCCACAACAAGACAAGGAAAAAACTTGCAAACAAATTCAATTTTTATCGGCACCACGACGCACTCCGCGGCGCGAGTCCCCGGCCACGTGCACCCACGCACCACACGCACAGAATGGCACTAATCCACGCACCAGAAAACGCACTTTTCTGCCGAAAATCCCTACCAATAGTAGAAGCGTCGTGAACGCGTCCGTCTCGTTCGACATTCAGCGCGGCTCTCCATCCTGACCAAATCTGACCTAAGCTAGCATAACCAACCGTAACATAACTCAACCTTACGTGCCGCGACCACTGCTACTGACTTGGCGATCGCCAAAAATATTAAACTAGGGGCGAGTAGACCGCGGAAATCCATCGAATCGCAGTGAATTGCAGAAAAGTCGAGGCTATCTGAACCTAGCTAAGGCTAACGTAACCAAACCAAACATAACATATCACTACCCAAATAGCCGAGACCCCTATTTCTTGCATCCACAGAGTCAAGCAGAACATACTGGGCACGATAGAGCGCAGAAGACCACCGAATAGCAGTGTATAGCACAGAAGCCATAGCCAATCTAACCAAACGTAACTTAACTTAAAGTGCCAAGGCCACCGTTGCTGGTTTCCCCAGGGTCGAGCAGAGAATAGTGGAGCAATGAAGAGCGCAGAAGTCTAACGTATTGCAGTGTATGGCGCAAAAGTGAGAGATATACTATCCAAACGTATCCAAACGTTACGTTATCAGACGTAAAGTATCCCAACCTTACTTTCCACGACCGCTATTGCTTGCATCTCGAAAGCTAAGCAGAGAACAGCAGAGCAATGTAGAACGCTGAAATGTACCGAACTGCAGTGTATATCACAAAAGTCAAGTCTATCCTAATCAGACATAACCAAACCTAACCTAATCAAACGTGACATAACTAAATCTAACCTGCCGAAGGCACTATTCCTGTCGTCCACGGAGACAAGCTGAGTGTGATGGCGCACAGAGGAGCGCAGACGTCCACAGGAAAGCAGTGCGTAGCACAAAAGTCTAAGCTGTCGTAACCTGACGCAACGTAACCTAACCCGACAGAGCGTATACTAACTTTACGCAACGTGCCAGGCCACTATTGCTGGCATTCCCAGAGGCTGTCAGAATGCAATAGAGCACAGTAGTGCAAGGAAATGTGCCGCATTGCGGTGCAAAGCACAAAGTCAAGGACACACTAACCTAACCTTACCCTTTTTAAGGCACCAAATGTAGACTAACTAAATATGACGTGCCGTTGCCACCATTTCTGGCCTTTCCGGAGCCAAGCTGACCGTATTACAGCATAGTAGAGCGCAGAAAGCCACCGAGTGGCAGGGTACAGGACAAAAGTCAAAGCAATCCTCTCAGAACATAGCCAATCGTGACATACACAAACGTAACATAAGTCACCTTAACGTGCCGCAACTGCTATTGCTGGCCTCCCCAACGCCTAGCAGCACATATTAGAGGGTGTAGGGTGCAGAAATCCATAGATCAGCTGCGTACAGCAGAAGAGTCATAGCTATACAAAGCTAGCCCAGGCAAACATAACCTAACCAAGCGAAGCCTAACCTAATTTACACTGACAGGACCGCTATTCCTGGAACCCCAGGGGGAACCCCTAACATAACGTATCGAGCTGCCACCACTACTGCTGAACGCTTCAGGATCAAGCAGAATACAGTAAAGCCCAACAGAACGCAGGAGTCTAGAGAATAACTGCGGACACCACGAAAGTCTAAGCTATCCTGGCCCAACACAAACGAACGTAAACTAACCAATCGTAGCCTAACCCAACCGAGCGTGACGAGATCACAATTACTGGACATCCCGGATTCGAGCAAAGTGTGGAA
>NW_016914938.1:402449-416308 GCF_001483705.2 Eufriesea mexicana
CCTAGACAAACGTAACATAACACAATCTAACGTGCCGCGACCACTATCCTCGTCCTCGCCAGAGCAAAGCGGAACAAACTAGAGAGAAGTGGAGCGCAGAAATGCACCGAACAAAAGCTTGTAACACGAAAGGCAAAGCTATTCATGCCTATCCCAAGCTAACATAGCCAAACGAGACGTAGCATTGCTCAACCTAATGTGCCGAGTCCGCTTTCGCTGGGCTTCCCAGATACGTGCAGAGAATAGTAGAGTACAGTGGGGCGAAGGATTCCGCCCAGTAACAGTATGTAACACGCAAGTTAAAGCTATCCTGACCTAAAGCAACGCAATCTAACGCAACCGAACGTACCCTAACCCAACCTGACGTGCCGCGGCCACTATTGCTGGCCTCCCGAGGGTCGAGCAGAGCATAGTAGATCATTGTAGAGCGCAGAAATCCACCGAGGCGCAGTGCATACCACAAAAGTCTATGCTAACCTATCCTAACCACGACAAACGTAAAATAAACAACCGCAGCCTAGCTCATCCTAAAGTGCCGAGAGCACTACTGCCGCCTACGACATAGCGAAGCGGAATATATTGGAGCACTGTAGAGCACAGAAGTCCACCGTATAACAGTGTACTGCAGAAATGTCAAAGCCATACTAACCAAACTAAAACTACCTTGACAAACCCAAGAGTAACCTAACTCAACCCAACATGCCACGACCACTATTGCCAGCCTCCCCAGAGGCAGGCAGAGGTTAGCAGAGCGATGCAGAGCGCAGATGTAGACCGAATTGCAGTGCATACCACGAAAGTCAAGGTTGCACTAACCAAACATAGCCTAACCTAGCCAAGCCAAACGTAACCTGCTCCAGACTAACACGACGAGGCCACTATTGTTGGCCTGCCCAGAGCCCAGCAGAGCGTATTGGTGCACAGTAGAGCGCAGAAATCAACCGTATATCAGCGTACAGCACAAAAGTCAAAGCTATCCTATCCCAACCTGAAAAAACGTAACGTAACCAAACGTAGCCTAACCCACACTAACATGACGATACCACTACTGCTGCCATCGCCAGGGCCAAGCAGAACAAATTAGGGCAATGCAGACCGCAGTAATTCACCGAATGGCGTTGTATAGCGCAGAAGACAAATACCCCCCTACCTCTCCTGCCCTAACCTAACCTAACCTAGCCAAACGTAGCATAACTCATACTAACGTGCCGAGAACACAATTTCCTTCCTCCCCATATTCGAACAGTATATAGTAGAGTATTGTAAGGCGTAGAAATCCACCGAGTATTGGTGTATAGGAGAAAGGTCAAAGCTATTCTCCCCTAACCTAACCAATCGCAGCACTACCAAACGTAGCATAACATAACATATAGTGCCGCGACCGCTATTGCTGGCCGCCCCAGAGAAGAGTAGAGTATAGTGACGCCAGGTAGAACGCAGAAAACCACCAAGTATCAATGTACAGCATAAAAGTCAATGATAACCCTACCTAACCATACTAATACTAACCGAACCGAACGTAGAATATCTAAACCTAACGAGCCGAGACCCCTATTGCTGGCCTGCGCAGAGCTCAATAGAGTATAGGTGAGTAATGCAGAGCGTCGGAATACACCGAATATCGGTGTAAAGCACGAAAGTCAAAGCTATCCTATACTAACATAACCAATCTTATCATTACCGAACGTAGCATAACACAACCTATCTTGCCACGACCACTATTTTCGGCCACCCAGAGTCGAAGAGAATATACCAGATTACAGTAGAGCGGAGAAATCCACCGAAGTGCAGTGTACTGCACAAATGTGAGGGGCATCCAAGCCAGACATATCCTACCCTAACCAAACCAAGCGCAACCTAGCACAGTCTAACCTGCCACGACCACCATTGCTGGTCCCCCAGGGGCAAACAGCGGCTAGCAAAGCAAAGCAGAGTGCAGGTATCGACCAACTAGCAATTTATAGCACAAAAGTCAAAGCAACCATATCCTAACGTCACCAAACTTGACATATCCGAACGTAGCTTAACTCAACCTAACATGCCGATACCACTATTTCTTGCCTCCCAAAATTCAAGCAGAATCTACTATGGCACAGTAAAGCTCACTAATACACCACATTGCAATGTGTAGCACAAAGGTGGAGGATAACCTATCTTACCCTGTCCTAATCTGACACAAACTTACGTACCCTAACATAGCATACGGTGCCCAGACTTCTGTTGCTGGCCTCCGCAGAGCGAAGCAGAATGTATTGGAGGAATGTAGAGCGCAGTAATCCACCGAATAGCGGTGTATAGCACACAAGTCAAAGGTACCCTATCCTAACCTAACCAAACGTAATACAACTGTACGTAACCGATATCAACCTAACGTACCCAGACCACTATTACTGGCCTCCCCAGAGCCTACTGGATCACGCTAGAATACAGCGTGACTCAGCACACTTGGTTGAGATGAGCTACGTTTTGGTTGGGTTAAGTTAGCTGCGGATAGGTTTAGGTAGCTTTGACTTTTCTTTTATACACTGCTATTCTATGAATTTCTGCCCTCTACTCTCCTCTAATATGTTCTTATTTGCTCTGTCGATGTCTACAATATTGGTCGCGGCACGTTAGGCTGAGTCAGACTGCATTTAGTAAGGTCAGGTTCGGTTGTGCTAGGTCTGGATATCCTAGACTTCTGGGCTCAGCACTGCAATAATATGGGCTTCTGCACTCTACTGTGCTCTATCGTGTTCCGCTTACCTCCGGCTGCGCTAGCAGCAGTGGTCGCGGCGCGTCATTATCGGTTATGTTGCGTTTGGTTAGGTTATGTTATGTTATGTTCCGCCAGGGTATGTTTGTCTCACGCTATACACTGATGTTCGGATAATACCTGCGACCTGCAATGCCCTAATGTATTCTAATTCTCTCTGGGAAGGCCAGAAATGGCGGTGCCTGCTAGACAGGTTTAGCTGCACCAAGATTAGGTTAGGATATCTTAAACTTTTCTGCTTCACACTGCTCTGCTGCGGATTTCTGCGCATTACTGTGCTCTAATATATTCTGCTTGGCCCTCGGGAGGTCAGTAATTGCGTTCTATGCACGTTAGGTCGAATTATGTTACGTTCGGTTGTGTAACGTTTGCTTAGGTTAGGCTTGAGTGGCTTCCACTTTTGTGCTGTGCGCTGCGATTCGGTGGATTTCTGTACCCTACTGTGATCTAGTGTGCTACGCTTTGCTCTGTGGAGGCCAGAAATTATGGCTGCCGCGCGTCAGTTTGCGTTGGGTTACGTTTGGTTGGGTTAGGGTACCATTGACTTTTTTGCTGCAAATTGCAATGCGTTATACCTCTGCGCTCTGTTCTCTCCTATTCTGCTCTGCTTGACCCTCCGGAGTCCAGTCATACTGTTCGCAGCACGTTAGCTTAAGTTAGATTACGCTTGGTTAGGTTAGGTTGGGTTAGATAAGGATAGCTTTGACCTCTGTGATCAACACTGCTTTCCTATGGACTTTTGCTTTCTACTGTGGTCTATTGCATCCTGCTCGCCTGTGGGAACGGCACCAATGGTGGTGGCAGCAGGATAGTTCGTATTACGTCACGCTAAGTTAGGTTTCGTCAGGATATCTCTGATTCTCGCGTTATACATTGCAATGCGGTGGATTTCTGCGATCTACTGTGCTCTAGTATATTCTGCTTGGCCCTGAGGTGGCCAGCATTTGTGGTCTCTGCGCGTTAGGTTGAGTTATGTTACGGTTGGACATGTTACGTTTGGTTGGGATAGGATAGGATAACTTTGACTTTTGTGCTGTACACTGCGTTTCGGTGGATGTCTGCGGTCTAATGTTCTCTAATATGCTCTGCTTGGCTCTGTGGCGTCCAGCAGCAGTGGTCGCGGCTAGTCACGTTCAGTTACTCTACGTTTCGGTAGGTTATGTTAGTTTGGATTTGGTTTGGATAGCTCCGACTGTTCTGCCGTACACTGCAGTCCTATGGATTTCTTCGCTCTATTATGCTCTGCTTGACTCCGCGGATGCCAGCATTACTGGTCGCGTCACGTCATGTTGAGCTAGGTCTGGTTAGGTTATGCTGTGGTATGTTAGGTTAGCTGGGGACAGCTTCGACTTTTGTGCTATACACTGCTATTCGTAGGTTTCCTGCTCTATGCTGAGCTCTACTATGTTAATCTTGGCTCTGGAAATGGCAGCAATTTTGGACTCGGCACGTTATGGTGAGCTAGATTACGTCTGATTAGGTAAGGTTACGTTATGTTAGGTCAGGATATCTAAGACTTTTGTGCTTAACACTGCAATAAAGCGGATTTCGGCACACTAATATGCTCTAGTACATGCTCCTTCGCTCTTAGGATGTTAGCAGCTGCGGTGTTGGCACGTTAGGTTGAGTTAGGTACGCTTGGTTAAGAAACGCTTGGTACGTTTATGCCAGAATGGATTTATGTATTGTGCTATGCACCGCTATTCGGTGGATATCTGCTGTCCACTGCGCTCTAGTGTATTCTGCTTCGCTGTGGAACCAGCAATTGTTGTCTCGGCGCGTTAGGCTGAGTTACGTTACATTTGGTTAGGTTACGTTCGGTTACGTTAGGATTGGATAACCTTGACTTTTGTGCTAAACACTGCTGTTTGGTGGATTTCTGAGCATTTCTGTACTCTAGTGTATGCTGCTGGTTTCTGAGGAAGCCAGTAATTGCGGTTGCTGCACGTTATGTTCAGTTAGGCTGCGATTGGGTATGTTACAATTGGAGAGGCTAGGAGGGGATAGCTTTGTGTTTTGTGCCATACACTGCTATTCGGTGGCTTTCTGAGCTTTGCTGTACTATGGTATGCTGTGCTTGGCTCTGGGGGACCAGAAATAGTGGTCTCTTCACGATAGGTCCAATTAGGTTGCGTTTGGTTAGAATATGTTTTCCTGTGTCTGGTATGGATAGCTTTGTTTTTCTTGGTATAGACTGCTATTCTGTGGATTTATGCGCTGTACTGTGCTCTACCGTACTCTGCTCGACACTGTGGAGGGCAGCAATAGTGTTCGCCGCACGTTAGATTGAGTTAGGCTACGTTAGTGTGTGTTACGTTTGGTTAGGTTAGTAGGCGGTAGCTGCCCTTTGTGCTATACACTGATGTTCGGTGGATTTCTGCGCTCTATTCTGATCTCATATGTTCAGCTTGGCTATGGGAATGGCAGCAATAGCGATCTCGAAAAGTTATATTAGGTTATGCTACGTATGGTTGGGTTAGGTTAGGTCTGGTTAGGGTAGGATATCTTTCCCCTTTGTGCTTTGCACAGCAACGTCGCGGATTTCTGTGCTCTACTGTGCTCTAGTCTATTCTGCTTGGCTCTGGTGAGGTCAGCAATCGAGGTGTAGGTCGGTTAGATATAGTTAGGTTACGTTAGGTTGTGCCGTGTTTTGTTGTGTTAGGTTATGACGGCAATGTGTCTTGCGCTATACACTGCTATTCCGTGGATTCCTGCGCGACTGTGATATAATGTGCTCTGCTTCGTTCTGGCGAGGCCAGAAGTAGTGGCCGCGGCGCGCTTGTAGAGGTATGTTGCTTTTGGTTACGTTATCTTTGTTTGAGCCAGGTAAGGATGTCTTTGGTTTTTGTACTGTACACTGCAATGCTATGGATTTTTGCGCTCTACTGTGCTCCAGTGTGTTCTGTTTGGGTCTGGGAAGGCCAGTAATAGAGGTCTGGACACGTTAGGTTGAGATGGGCTACGTTTGGTTAGTGCACGTCAGCTCTGGTTATGCTTGGATAGCTTCGACTTCTCTGCTATACACTGCGATTCTGCGTACTTCTGAGCTCTACTCTCCTGTGGCATGCTGTGCTTGACCCTGTGGAGACCAGCAATACCGTCCGCGGCACGTCAGTCTGAGTTATGTTACGTTTGTCTATGTTAGGTTAATATAGATTTGGTCCGTATATCATACACTTTTATGCTCTTCAGTGCAGTGCGGTCGATTCCTACGCTTTACTGTGCTCTAGCATACTCCGCATGGCACTGGGGGGCAAGAAATATTGGTCTCTGCACATTAGGTTGAGTTAGGTTACGTATGGTCTTGTCACGTTTGGTTAGGTTAGGACAAGGTATATCAGTCTTCTGTCCTATACACTGGTATTCGATGGATTTCTGCGCTCTACTGCGCTATAATACGATCTGCTTGCCTCTGGGATGCCAGCAACAGTGGTCTCGGCACGATAGGTTGATTAATGTTACGTTTGGTTGGGTTAGGTTTGTCTGGGTTATGTTAGGGTAGCTTTGACTCTTCTGGTATGCATTGCCATTATTTGGACTTCTGCGCTTTACTCTCCCTTAATACGTCCTACTCGGCGATACGGAGACCAGCGACAGTGGTCCAGGCATGTTAGCTTGAATTTGGTTGCGTCTGGATATGTTACGTTTGGTTTGGTTTGGAGAGGATAACTATGACTTGTGTCCATGCATAGCTATTTCGTTTATTTCTGCGCTCTGCATTGTTCTGCCATACTCTGAGCGGCACTGAGGTGGCCAGAAATAGTCGTCGTGACACGGTAGGTTTAGTTAGTTGACGTTTGTTTGGGCTTGGTTGTGTCAGGTTTCGCTATGATGGATTTGACTTTTGTGTTATGCACTGCTGTTCGTTGCTTATCTGCCATCTACTGTGCTGTAATATGCCCTGCTTGGCTCTGGGGAGGCCAGAAATTGTGGCCTCGGCACGTTAGGCTTAGTTAGAATAAGCTTGGTTACGTTCCGTTGGTTTGGGTTAGGTTTGGATAGCTTTCACTTTTCTGGCATGGACTGCAATTCGGTGGATACCTGTGCTCTACGCAGCTCTACTATACTATACTCGACGCTTGGGAGTATAGCAGTAATGGCCGCTGCACGTCAGGAGAAGGTACCGTACGTTTGCGTATGTAATGATTGAATAGGGTACGCGTGGATTCCATTGAATTTTGTGCTATGCACTGCCGTTCTGCGGATTTCTGTACTCTACTGTGCTCTATTGTGCTCAGTTTGCCTCTGGGAAAGACAGCAACGGTGGTATCGTCACGCCACGTTGTGTTAGGCTACGTTTCGTTAGGTTAGGTTAGGTTAGTACTGGTTAGGTAAGGATATCATTGACTTTTGTGCCTTACACTACAATGCGGCGGATTTCTGCTCTCTACCGTGCTCTTGTATATTCTGTTTGGCTATGTGGTGGTCAGCAATAGCGGTCTAGGCACACTAAGTTGGGTTAGGCTATTTTCAGTTACGTTCTGTTTGGTTAGGTTGGCCAAGGTTAGGCTTGTTTAGGTTTCGTTCGGTTAGGTTAGACCAGTACAGCTTTGACCTTTGAGCTTTACGCCCCTATTCAGTGCATTTCTGCTCTCTACTCTGATCAAGTGTGGTCTGCTTTGCTCTGGGGGAGGCCAGAAATTGTGGCCGCGGCGCGTTTTGATAGCGATATGTTACGTTCGGTTATGTTATGTTCGGTTAGGTTATGTTTGGATAGCTTCGACTTCTCAGGTGTATACTGCGATTCTAAGGGTCTCTGCGCCGTATTATCCTATAATATGGTCTGCTTGCCTCTGGGGACGCCAGCAGTAGTGGTCGCGGCGCGTTAGGTTGAGCTATGCTACGTTTGGTTTGGTTAGGTTAGGATGGGTTTGGTTAGGGTAAAATTGACTTTTGTGCTGTATGCTGGCGTCCAATGGACTCCTACGCTCTGCTCTCCTCTAATATTTTCGGCTTAGCTCTGGGGGTTTCAACAATACTGTTAGCGTCACTTTAGGCTATGCTTGATTTCGTTTGGTTAGGATAAGTTTTGTTGGGTTAGGTTAGGATTTCTGCGTCTTCTGTGCTGCACATTGCTCTTCTATTGATTTCCGGGCTCTACTGCGCTCTAGTATGCTCTACTTGGCTCTGAGGAGTACATCAGTAGTGTCCTCGGCACGTTAGGCTGCGTTCGGTTACGTTCGTGTATGTTACGTTTGGTCAGGTTAGGATAGGGTAGCTTCGACTTTTGCGATTTACACTGCAATACAGTGGATTTGTGCGCTCTACTGCGCTCCAACATGTTCTTCTTGGCCCAGTGGAGGCCAGAAATGTAGGTCTACTTACAGTAAGTTCGGTCAGGTTACGTATGATAAGGAGAGGCTATGATTATTTCGGATATGGTAGCTCTGACCATCGTGCCATACACTGCTCTTCGGTGCATTTCTGCGCTCTATCCTCCTCTTCTATGTCCTGCTTGGCCCTATGTAGGCCAGCAGCAGTGGTCGTTGCACGTTACGTTGAGTTAAGCTACGTTAGGTTAGGTTAGGTTGGATCAGGTTCTGTTTGGATGGGGGAGGACCGTACCTACGGACACCTCCACCGGGGCGGCGACGGTGCTTCTGAAGAAGGGACCGTTTAGTTGGGGCGAATATTCCGACAGGCCGTGATGATCGCCTGACAAGCTCGGCTGAGCAAGACGTGCTCCCGGCGGCACCGGACGATCAGGGCTGTGCTTTCCGTCCTGGAAGAATGGGCGCGCAGCGGCAGCCGGGGCTATCCTAACCTGGCCTAACCATAGGTAATTTAACTCAAGCTAACCTGCTGCGAACAGTTTTGCCGGCCTCTACAGGGTCAAACATTTCATATAAGAGGTGAGCAGATCGCAGAAATCCATAGAATTGCAATGTATAGCAGAAAAGTCGAGGCTATCCAAACCCAACCGGAGCTAACCTAACACAACCAAACGTATCCTACCTCGGCATAATGCTTCCGGTACCACTATTACAGGCTTTCCTGGAGCCAAGCAGATCATACTAGAGCACAGTAGAGCGCAAAAGTCCACCGCATTAGAGTGTACATGACAGAAGTCAACGATATCCTAACCTAACCGAAACAAACGTAACCTAACCAAACGAAACCTAACTAGACCCGACGCGCCGTGGCCACCATTTCTGACCTCCCCTGGCAAAAGCAGAGCACATTAGATCACTGTAGCGCTCAGAAATCCACCGAACAGCAGTTTATAGCTCAAATGTCAAAGCAATCCTAGCCTAAGACAGCCAAACGTAACACAACCAAACGTAACCTAACCGAAACTGGAGTGCCTAGAACACTATTGCTGACTTTACAGTGCCAACCATAATATACTGGAGCAGAGAAGAGCGCAGAAATCCGTCACATTGCCGTGTAAATCACAGAAGTCACAGATATCCAAACCTAACCTGACCAAACGTAACCTACCCAGACATAGCCAAACCCAAAGTAACGTGTCGATGCCACTAATGCTGGCACACCTAGAGACAAGTTGAACACACCAGAGCGCAGTGGAGTGCAGGAATCCGACGTATAGCAGTGTATAGCGCAAGAGTCAAAGGCAGGCCCTCCTAACCTAACCAATCGTAACGTAAACGAACGTGACATAACCAAACCCAACGTGCCGAGCCTATAATGGACGGCATCCCCAGAGCCTAGCAGAGCGTATTGGAGCACTGCAGAGCGCAGAAGCCCACCGAATAGCAGTACATTGCGCGAAAGTCAATGCTACCCTCTCCAACCCTAACCAATCGTAACGTAAAAGAACGTAGCATGGCTCTCCCGAACGTGGCGCGTCCACCGTTGCTGGCCACCCCAGAGACAAGCGCAACAAAGTAGAGCAGAGTATAGACCAGAAGCCATTGGAATCGCAGTGCATAGCAGAAAAGTCGAAGGTACGCAAGCCAAACCATGGCTAACGTAACCTAACCAAGCGTTGCCTTCCACATCCTAACATGGGAAGACCACCATTACTGGCCTCCCCAGAGTCAAGCGGAACACACTAGGGCAGAGTAGATCGCAGAAATCCAGCGAATTGCAGTGTATATCGCAAAAGTCGGCGCGATACTTTCCTAACCTATGCAAACGTAATAAAACCAACTGTATCATATCGTAACCTAACATGCCGAGGCCACTGTTGAAGGCATCCCAGAGCCAACCAGATCATATTTTAGCGCAGCAGAGCGCAGAAATCCACCGCATATCTGTGTATAAAACACAAGCCAGATCTGTGCCTTCCTAACCTAACCAAGCGCAACATTACTAAACGTAATCTAACCCAACCAAACATGCCGAGCCCAAAATTACTCGCTCCCCTAGAGCCAAGCAGAGCATATTAGGAGTTCAGGTAGTACTAGAAAAGCAGTACATAGCACAAAAGTCAATGCTATCCTCCCCTACCCTAATGAAACGTAACATAACCAAACTTAGCCTATATCAAACAGACATTCCGAGACCGCAATGACAGGCCTACCCAGAGTCGAGGACAGACCATTAGAGCACAGTAGACCGCAGAAATACACCGAATGGCAGTATACAGCACAAGAGTCAAAGCTATCCACCCCTACTCTAAGCTATCCTAACCTGACCAATCAAAATATATCTCCACCTTTCGTGACACAGCCACTATTGCTGGCCTCCCCAGAGTCGAGCGGCGTATACTAGAGCAATGCAGAGCTCAGGACTCCACCGAATAGCAGAGTATAGCGCAAAAGACGTCACTATCCTATCCTAACCGGTCCAAACGTAACAAAAGCAGACGTAACGTAACCCAAGCTGACGTATCACGCCCGCTATTGCTGGCCTCGTGAGAGCCATGTAGGGCATAGCAGAGCAATGCAGAACGCTGAAATCGTCCATATAGCAGTGTATAGCACAAAAGTCAAAGCAATGGCAACCAAGCCTAACCAAGCGAAATCAAACCAAACGCAACACAGCTCAACCCAACGTGACGAGAGCTCTATTCCTGGTGTCCACAGAGACAAGCATTGTGCGATAGCTCGCCCGAAAGCGCAGAAGTCATTATGGTAGCAGTGTATGGTACATGAGTCAAACATAACCTAACCAAACGAAATGTAATATAAATCATCTTAACGTGCCGCGGCTACTATTGCTGGCCGTCAGAGAGCCGAGAAGGGCATAGTAGAGCAATGTAGAGAGCAGAAATACACCAAATAGCAGAGTGTAGCACAAAAATCAAAGCCATTCTGACCAAACGTGATCTAACTCAACCATACGGGCCACGATTGCTATTGCTGAGCTCCCCAGGGTCAAGCAGATGCTAGTACAGCAATGCAGAACGAAGTTATCGACCGCACAGCGGTGTGTAGCACAAAAGTCAAAGTAATCCTAACCTAACCTATCCAACCGTAGCATTACCAAACGTAGCCTAACACAACCAATCGCGAGATGGCAAGTATTGCTGGCCCCACAGAGTCGGGCAGAGAATAGTAGAGCACAGTAGAGCGCAGAGAGCCACCAAATAGCTATGTATATCGCAAAAGCCAAAGATAAGCTGACCTAACCTGGCCTAACCTAACCAAACCAGACTTAGAATAACTAAGCCTAACGTGCCGCGACCACTATTGCAGGCTTCCTCGTAGACAAGCAGAATATGGTAGAGCACAATAGAGCACACAGGCGCATAGGATATCAGTGTTGAACACGTAAGTCATATCTAACCTAAGCTAACGCATCACAGCCTAACATAGCCAAACTTAATCTGTCACAACCTAACATGCCGCGACAGTATTGCTGGCCTCCCCAAGGCCAAGCCGTACATGCCACACCACAGTAGAGCGTAGAGATCCACAGAATATCAGTGTATACTAGGAAAGTCTATTCTATCAAGACCTATCCAAAACTAACCTAACGCAACCAAACGAAACCTAACTCAAACTAGCGGGCCGAGAAAATTATTGCTTGTCTCCACATAGTCGAGCAGATCATTGTAGAGCAACGTAGAGCCTAGAGACCACCGTATAGCAGTGTACAGCACAGAAGTCAAAGGTATTATAACCTATCCTGATCTAACCTAACATAGCCAAACGTACAATAACTAAACTTAACGAGCCGAGACCTCCATTGCTTACCTCCACATAGCCTAGCAGAACATATTAGTGCACAGTATAGCGCAGAAGACCACCGAACAACAGTTTATACCACGAAAGTCAGAGCAAACCGAACCTAACCCAAACGAATATAATTTGACCGAACGCAGCCTAACTAGACCTAACGTGCCGAGGCCAAAATTACTGGCTTCCACCGAGTCGAGCAAAGTGCAGTAGAGCAGTGTAGAGGGTAGAAATCCACTGAATAGCGGTGTATAGCGCAAAAGTCAAAGCTATCCTGTACTAACATAACCGAAAGCAGCCTAACTCAGCCTAACCTGCCGAGACCACTTTCGCTTCGCTCTTCAGCGCGAAGCAAAGCATATTACGGCGGTGTAGAGCGCAGAAGTTCATGGAATGGCAGTGCACAGCACAGTGGCTGAAGCAACCCTACCCTAACATATCCCATCGTATGATAACCGAACGTAGCTTAACTCAAGCTAACGCGCCGAGGCCACAAATCCTTGCCTCGCCAGAGCCAAGCAGAGTATACTAGAGCTCAGTAGAGCACAGCAATCCACCGCATGTCAGTGTGTAGCGCAAAGGCAGAGGAAATCCTGACATAAACTCTCCTAACCGAACCTAACCGGACGTAACCTAACTAAGCAAAACGTGCCGAGAACACTATTACTGCCCCCGCCTGAACCGAGCAGAGCATATTAGATTAATGTAGGGCGCGGGAGTCCACCGAATAGCGGTGTATAGTATATACGTCAAAGTTATCCAATCCTAACATATCTTGACGTGGCGTAGCCTAACGTTATCTTTCTGAAACTAACGTACCGAGAGCACTATTGCTGGCATCCCCAGGGCCAAACAGAACGTACTCGAGTACAGTATGGAGCAGAAAGTCTCCAAATAGCAGCGCATGGCACAAAAGTCGAAGCCATCCTGACCAAACTGAACCAAATCTTGACTATCCACACGTAATATAAACCAACCAAACCTGCCACGACCGCTATTGATGGCCTCCTCAGAGACAACCATATGCTGGTGGAGCAATGCAGTGAACAGGTACCGACAGAATAGCAGTGTATAGCACTAAAGTCAAAGCTATACTAACCAAACGCATCCGAACCTAGCCAAGCCATGCATAACCTAACTCAACCTTGCGAGATGTATCCACCATACCTGGATCTCAGAGAGACAAGCAGAACATACTGGAGCACAGAAGAGCGCGGAAGTTCAACGTATAGAAGTTTATAGCATAAAAAGTCAAAGCTATCCTACCCTAACCTAATCAAGCGTAACGTAACCTAACGTATCCCAACCAATCCAAACGTGCCGATGCATCTATTGCTGTCCTCCACGGCGCCGAGCAGGGGATATAAGTGGAGGGTAGAGCGCAGAGGTCCATAGAATGGCAGCGTACGGTGCGAAAGACAAAAACAACCTAACCTAGACCTGAGAAACCTAACCAAACCAAACGTAACTTGCCCAACATAACGAGCTGCGGTCACAGTTTCGGGCATACGCAGGACAAAGCAGGGGTTATTAGATCGTAGTAGAGCGCATGAGATCACTGAATAGCTGTGTACACCACAAAAGTCGGAGCTATAGAAGCCGAGTCTGAGCTAACTTAACCTAACCAAGCGTAGCTATAACACAGCCTAACGTGACGAGACCAATACCACAGGTCACCCCAGGGCCGGGCAGAGTACGGAAGAGCAATATGGGCCGCAGAAATCCACCGAAGAGCAATGTGTACCACAAGAGTCAAGGATAACCTGACCAAACATATCCCAACCTAACTTAACCAAACGTAACATAACACAACCTAACGTGCCGCGACCACTATTGCTGACATCCACAGAGCTAAGTAGAATATACCAGAGCACACAGGACTACGTAAATCCACCGCATTACTGTGTAGTGCTCATAACCAAAGATATCCTGACCTAACGTGTGCGAACCTAACTTAACCGAACGTAGCCTAACTCAACATTACGTGCCGCAATCAGAATTGCTGGCTTTCCCAGAGC
>NW_016914938.1:416364-546260 GCF_001483705.2 Eufriesea mexicana
ATCCACCGAATGCCAGTGTTTGGCTCAAAGTAAAAGCTACCCAAGCATAACATGTTCGCTAACCTGTTAGAGCCAAACGTACCATAACACAGCATAAGGTGCCGAGACCGCAATTCCTGCTTTCCCGGAGCCAAGCTGAAAATATTAGTGCACACTGCAGCGCAGAAATTCGCCGAATAACAGTGTATAACGCAAAAGTTATAGCGATCCTGACCAAAGCTATCAAAACCTAACATAGCCGAACGCAACCTAACCCAACCTATCCTGTCAAGACCGCCCTTGCTGGCCTCTCCAGACTCGAGTAGGGTATAGCAGATCAACAAAGAGCGCAGATATCCACCGCATGGCAGTTTACGGCGCAAAAGTCAAAGATATCCCATCCTAACCTATCCAAACGTAACTTTATTAAACGCAACATAGCACATCCTAACGTGCCGAGACCACTATCGCTGCCCTCCACAAAGCGAAGCAGAACATATTAGCACAATGTAGAGCTCAGCAGCCCACCTAATAGCGGTGTACAGCACAGAAGTCGAAGACATCCAATATTAACCTAACCAAACGTAACAAAGGCGAACGCAACGCATCGTAACCTAACGTCCGGAAACCACTATTTCTGGCCTCCCCAGAGACAAGCAGAATATACTAGAACACAGTAGAGCGCACAAGTTCACCGACTGGCGGTGTGTAGCATAAGAGTCAAAGCTACCCGGACCTAACCTAGCCACACGTAACATGACCAACCGTTATATATCTCAAACAAGCGTGCCAAGAACACTATTGCAGTCCTCGCTAGAGCCAAGCAGAACGTACTAGAGAGCAGTGGAGCGCAGAAACACACCGAACAACAGTTCGTAACACGAAATGCAAAGCTATCCACACCTACCACAAGCTAACATAACCAAACGAAACGTAGCACAGCTCAACCTAACGTGCCGAAGACGCTATTACTGAGCTCCCCAGATACGTGTAGAGTATAGTAGGGAACAGCAGGGCGCAGAATTCCGCCTAGTGAAAGTATATAACACGAAAGTCAAAGCTATCCTAACCCAACGCAACGCAACCTAGCCTAACCGGTCGTATCCTAACTCAACCTAGCGTGCCGCGGCCACTATTGCTGGCCTCCCGACGTTCGAGCAGAGCGTAGTAGATCATTGTGGAGCGCAGAAAACCACCGAAGGGCAGTGTATAACACAAAAGTCTCTGCTACACTATCCTAACCACACCAAACGTAACATAAGCAAATGCAACCTAGCTCAGCCTAAAGTGCCGAGAGCACTACCGCCAGCCACAACATAGCCAAGCAGAATATACTGGAGCACAGTAAATCACAGAAGTCAACCGGATTGCAGTGTACTGAACAAATGTCAAAGCCATCCTGATCGAATTGAACCATCCCTAACCAAGCCAAACGTAACATAACTCAAAGGAATGTTCCACGGCCACAATTGCTGGCCACCCCAGAGACAAGGAGAGGGTAGTAGAGCAATGCAGAGCTCAGATATCGTACGTATCGCAGTGCATAGCACAAAGGATAAAGCCACCCTAACCAAATTTTACCCAACCTAATCTTACCACGCGTAACATGACTCAACCGAGCCTGGCACGACCGTTATTGCTGGCTTCCACAGAGGCGAGCAGATTTCAGTACTACAATGCAGTGCACAGATATATACCGAATAGCAGTGTATAGCACAAGTGTCGAAGCTTCACTAGCCAAACTTATCCGAACCTGGCCATGTCATTCGTAACCTAACTCGACCTAACGAGCCGATGCCACCGTTGCTGGCCTCCACAGAGCCAAACAATGCGTATCAGAGCACGGTAGGTCGTAGAAATCGCGCGTATAGCAGTGTATAGCGCAAAAGCCAAAGCTTTCCTATCATAACCTGACCAAACGTCACGCAACCTAGCGTAAACAAACTCACCCTATCGTGCCGAGACCAGTAATTCTGGCCGCCCCAGAGCAAAGCAGAGAATATTAGATCACAGTATAGTACAAAAGTCAAAACGATCCTGACCAAACCTAACCAAGCGTAACCAAAAATAACCTATCGTACAGCCTCCGCTATTGCTGGCCTCTCCTGAGTCGAGCAGGGTGTAGTAGAGCAACGAAGGGCGCAGATATCCGCCGAATAGCAGTGTATAGGGCAAAAGTCAAATATATCCCATACTAACCTAACCAAATGCAACATATACATACCTATACCTAAATAAACATAACGTGCCGCGTACATAATTTCTGGCATCACCAGAGCTAGGCAAAGAATATTAGATCACAGTAGAGCGCAGAATTCCACCGAAAAGCAGTCTATAGCGCAAAAGTCAATGCTAACATCTCCTAACATATCCAAACGTAGCATAACCAAACGTAGCTTACCTTAACATATCGCGCCACGACCGCTTCTGCTGACCTCCCCAGAGTCAAGCAGAATATACTAGAACGCATAAGAGCGCGTAAGTGCACCCTATAGCAGTGTGTAGCATGAGAGTCAACGCTGACGTATCCTGACCTAACCAAACCTAACATAACCAACCGTCATATATCTGAAACAAACCTTTCGAGCACCCTATTTCTGGCCTCCCGGGAGACGAGCAGAGCACATCAGAGAACAGTGGTGCGCAGAAATCCACCGAGCTACAGTTTATACCCCGAAAGGCAAAGATTTCCAAACTAACCCAAGCTAACGTAACCTAACCAAACGTTGCCTGACACACCTTAACGTGCCGAGACCACTATTACTGGCCCGCCAATAGTCGAACAGAGTATTGCTCAGAAATGCAGAGCGTCGGAATACTCCGAATATCGGTGTATAGCACAAAACTCAAAGCTATCCTATCCTAACCAAACCGATCGTGTCATTACCGAACGCAACATAACACAATCTACCGTGCCACGACCACTGTTTCCGCCCCCCCCCCCAGAGTCGAACAGGGTGTAGTAGAGGCAAGTAGAGCACAGAAATCGGCCAAATAGCCATATATAGCACAAACATCAAAGACATTCTGCCCTAACCGGACATAACCTGACGTAACCAAACGTAAAATGAATGAACCTGACGAGAGGCGACCTATATCGCTGTCCTCCCATAGCCAGGCAGGATATATCAGAGCGCGGTAGAGCGCAGAACTCCACAGAAGCGCAGTGTACTGCACAAATGTGAAATGAATCCTAACCAAACATATCCTACCCTAACCAAACCAAACGTAACTTAGCACATTCAAACTTGCCTCGACCACTATTGATGGCCTAACCAGGGGCAAGCAGAGGCTAGCAGGGCAATGCAGATCGCGGGCATCGGCCAACTAGCAATGTATAGCGTAGAAGTCGAAGCCACCCTATCCTAATGTGACCAAACTTGACATAACCGAACGTAGCTTAACTAAACCTAACTTGCCGATAGAATTATTGCGCGCCTCCCAAGAGCCAAGCAGAAAATGATAGAGCAGAGTAGAGCGCACGAATACACCGTATTCCTGTGCATAGCACAAGTGTGGAGGATATCCTATCCTACCCTGCCCTAACCTAACACATCCGAATGTATCCTAGCTTAGCATACGGTGCCCAGACTACTATTGCTGGCCGCCTCATAACGAAGCAGAACATATTGGAAGAATGGAGAGCGCATAAATCCACCGAAAGGCTGGGTATAGTGCAGAAGTCAAAGCTACCCTATCCTAACCTAACCAAACATGACACAACCGTACGTAACTAATCTCAACCTAACGTGCCGAGACCACTATTGCTGGCCTCCGCAGAGCCATCCGGAACATACTAGAACGCAGTGGAGCGCAGGAATCCACCGAAAATCTCTTCACACCACGTAAGTCAAAGCGACCCAAACCTAACACTGACAAACGTAACCTAAGCAAACGTAGCCTATCTCAAGCTAACGTGCCGAGGTAGCTCTTAGTGGCCTCCCCATAGGCGTGCAGAGTACGGTGAAGCAACGTAGAGCGCACAAATCCACCAGATACCTGTGTAAATAACAAAAATCAATTCAGGATATCCTTGACCTTTGCGATATGGGCAGCAATGCTGTTGATTTCTCAGCTCTACCGTGCCCGAGTATATTCTGCTTGGCACTGCGGAGGCCGGAAATGGTAGTCTTGACTTAGGCTACGTTTGCTTATGGTAAGTTTGGTTAGGTTAGGAAAGGATAGCTACGACTTTTGCGTGATGCACGGCAATTCGCTGGATTTCTGCGGTCAACTGTGCCCTAATATGCTCTTATGGGTGCTGGGGACGCCAGCAATAGCGGTCGCGTCACGTTAGGTTGAGACACGTTACGTTTCGTTATGTTAGGCTACGTTGGGTTAGGTTAGGATAGCTTTTGCTTTTGTGCTACACAAAGCTGTTCTATGGACTTCTGCGCTCTACCGTGCTCTATCACACTCGGATTGGCTATCGTAAGGCCAGTAATAGTGGTCTTGGGATGGAAGGATCTGTCTGGTTACGTTTGGTTATGCTAGGTTTGGCTGCGTTAGTACAGGATTGCTCCGACTTTTGCGCTATACACTGCTTTTCGGTGGATTTCCAGTATTTACTGTGCTCTAATATGTTCTTCTTGGCTCTGGGAAGGCCAGCAATATTTGTCTCCCCATGTTAGGTTCAGATAGGCTACGTTTGGTTGGTTTAGGTTAGGACCGGTTAGGATAGGTTATCTTTACTTTTGTGCTTCACACTTAAACGCCGCGGATTTCTGTGATCAAATGTGCTCTCGTATATTCTGGTTGTCTCTGGGGTGGTCAGCAACAGTGATGTAGGGCGGTTACGTGGAGTTGGGTTACGTTCGGTTATGTTACGATTTGTTAGGTTAGTAGAGGTTAGTTTTGACTTTTCATCTACGCACAACTATTCGGTGGATTTCAGAGCTCCACTGTGATCTCACATGTTCACCTTGGCTCTGGGAATGGCAGCAATGGTGGTCTCGGCACCCTGCGTTGGTTTTGGCTACGTTTGGTTGGATTCTCTTAGGACAAGTTAGGTTTGGTTTTCTTTGCTTTGTGCTTTACACTGCATCGCCGCGTATTTCTGTGGTCCTCTGCGCTCTAGTATATTCTTGTCCGCTTTCGGGAGGTCAGCAATAGTGTTGTTGGGCGGTTACGTGGGGTTAGGTTACGCCTGGTTGTGCTATGTTTGGGTAGGTTAATCTAGGACATTTTCAACTTTTGTGCTATACACGGCTGTTCGGTGCATTTCTGCGCTCTGCTGTGCTCCAAAGTATTCCGCATGGCCCTCGGGATTCCAGCAATACTGGTTGCTACGCGTTATGCTGAGTTAGGCTTCGTTTGGTTATGTTTTGTTGGTTTGTGTTAGATTTGGCCATCTCTGACCTTTCTGCTGTACACTGTGATCCCATGTACTCCTGCGCTCTACTCCCCTCTTGTATGTTAAGCTTCGCTCTGGGGAGACTAGCAATAGTGGTCTAGGCTTGTTAGGTTTTATTAGGTTACGATTGGTTTTATTACGCTTTGTTAATTTAGGACAGTGTAACTTTGACTTTTGCGATATACACTGCTATTTCGTGGACCTCTGCGCTCTACATTGCTCTGCTATAACTTGCTCGGCTCTGTGGATGCCTGCAATGGTGGTCGTGGCACGAATGTTTGGTGTATACTATGTTTGGTTAGGATACGTTAGTTCGGGTAAGGTATGCATAGATTTGGCTTTCGTGGTTTACACTGCCATTCTGTGGATTTCTGCACTCTACTGTGCTATGGTATGCCCTGCTTGGCACCTGGAGGTACAACAATTGTCGCATCGGCACATTACGTTGTGTTAAACTACTTTTGGTAAGGTTAGGTTAGGTAAGATTTGGTCAGGGTATCTTTGATTTTTGTACTGTACACTGCTTTTCGGAGGATTTCTTCTCTCTACTGTCCTCTAATATGCTTAGTTTGCCACTGGGAGTGTCAGCAATAGCGGTATGGGCACGCCACGTTGGGTTGGGCAAGGTTTGGTTTGGTTAGGTTGGTTCAGGTTAGGCTAGGATATCGTTGACATCTGTTCTTTGCACTGCAATGCGGCGGATATCTGCTCTCTACTGTGCCCTCTGATATCCTGATTGGCTCTGTGGTTGTCAGCAATAGTTGTCGAGGCACGTAAGGTTGGGTTACGTCACCTTTGGCTATGTTATGTTATTCTAGGTTAGGCAAGGATAACTTCGACCTTTGTGCTGTACACTGCTTTTCGGTGAATTTCTGCGCTCTGCTTTGCTCTAATATGATGTGCTAGATTGTGGGAAGGCCAGCAATGGTCGTCGCGGCTCCTTTGGTTGTGTTACGTTAAGTTTGGGTATGTTACGATTGGTCAGGTTTGTAGTGGATAGCCCCGACTATTGTGCTGTACACTGCTATTCGGAGGATTATTGTGCCCTACTGGGCTATAATATGTTCAGTTCGTCTCTGAGAATGCCAGCAATAATAGGCTTGGCAGGTTATGCTGATTTGTGCTACGTTTGGTTAGGTTAGGTTAGGTCATGTTATGTAAGGATATATATCACTCTTGTGCTTTGCGCAGCATTGCGGCGATTTCTGCGCTCTGCTGTTCTTTAGTATATTCTGATTGGCTCTGGGGAGACCAGCAATAGTGGTCTCGGCACGTTAGGAAGAACTGCGCTACGTTTGGTTTGGTTATGTGCGTTTATGTTAGTTTAGTGTAGCTTTGACTTTCTTTGCGAGGACACCAGTTGGGTGAATTTCTGCGATCTACTCTGTTTTGCTATGCTCTGCTCGACCCTGCGGAGGCCAGTAACAGTTGTCCCTTCACGTTAGGATGAGTTAGGTTACGTTGGGTATGCCGCGATTTGTTAGGTTAGGAGAGGATATCATTGACCCTTGTGCTATACACTGCCATTCGGCGCAATTCTGCCCTCTACTGTGCTCTAATATGTTCAGCTTGGCTCTGGGAAAGGCAGCAACAGTGGCGTCGGCGCAAGATTATAAAATATGTTACGTTTCGTTAGGTTAGATTAGGTGAAGCTAGGCTAGGGTATCCCTTACTTTTGTGGTTACACTGCAATGCGTTGGATTTCTGCGTTCTACTCAGCTCTGGCATATTCTGATTGGCTATGCGTGGGTCAGCAATAGTGGTCTAGGCACGTTATTTTGTGTTATTTTAAGTTCGGTTACGTTACGTTAGGCTAGGTTAGGTTAGGGCAGGTTAGGCTAAGATACCTTTGACGTTTGTGCTTAACGCAGCAATGCGGCTGCCTTCTGCGCTCTCCTGTGCTCTAGCATTCCCTGCTTGGCTCTGGGGAAGCCAGTAGTAGTGGTGCCGGTGCATTAGATTGAGAAAAGTTTCGTTTCGTTATGTTATATTTGCTTAGGTTAGGTTTGCGTAGCTTCGACTTTTCTGCTACACACTGCGATTCTATTGATTTTGAAGCCCTGCCCTCCTCTTATATGCTCTGCTTGACCATGTGGAGGCCAGCAATACTGGCCACGGCACGTTATGTTTAGCTAGATTCCGTTCGGCCATGATAGTTTAAATTGGCTTAGACTAGTGTAGCTTTGACTATTGTGCTCGACACAGATATTCTATGGACTTCTTTGCTCTACTGCGCTCTAATGCATTCCGCTTGTCTCTGGGCACGCCAGCAATGGTGGTAGCTCCATGTTTGGTTGAGTTATGTTATGTTTTGTTATGTTACGTGTGCCTAGGCTCGGAGAGTGTAGCATTGACTCTTGCGCTGTAAGCTACTATTCGGTGGGCTCCTGATCACTACTGCGTTCTAATATGCTCTGCTATGCTCTGGCAAGGACAGAAACAGTGGCCGCGGCGCGTTATGTTGCGTTAGGTTACGTTTAGTTAGTTTCGGTTTGTCTGTGTTAGGTACCGGTAGCTTTGACTTTCTAGACATAGACTGTTATTCTGTGGACTCCTGCGATCTATTGTGCTCCACTATACTCTGCTCGACTCTGGGGAGGCCAGAAATAATGGGCGCCGCACGTTAGGTTCAGTTAGATTACGATCGCGTATGTTACGCTTGGTTATCTTAGGAGATGATGGCTTTGACTTTTGTTCTATACACTACTGTTCGGCCGTTTTCTGTGCTCCACTGTTATCTGATATGTTGAGCCTGGCTATGGGAAATACAGCAAAATTTGTCTTGGCACGTTACGATGCGTTAAGCAACGTTTGGTTGGGTTAGCTCAGGTCAGGTTAGGTTAGGGTATCTCAGGCTTTCGTGCTATATACTGAAACGCCGATGATACCTGTGATCTACTGTGGTGTAGCAAGTTCTGCGTGGCCCTGGGGAGGTAAGCAGTAGAGGTGCAGGGCTCTTAAGTGGAGATAGCTTACGTTCGGTTATGTTATGATTAGTTAGGTTAGGGAAGGCAAGCTTTGACCTTTGTGCTGTACTCTGCTATTCGGTGGGTATCTGCACTGTACTGTTATGTAGTACGGCCAGCCCTGTCCTGTTCAGGTCTAAAACAGTGGCCGCAGCGCGTTAAGCACTGTTAGGTTACGTTAGTATTGGTTAGGTTTGTTTGGGTTAGGATAGGATATCACTGACTTGTTTGCTGTACACTGGAATACGGTTGATTTCTGCGCTCTACTGTCCTCTAGTATGTACTACTTGTCTCTGTGGACGCCAGCAATCGAGGTGGCGGCACGTAAGGTTGTGTTTTGTTACGTTTGGTTAGGCTAAATTAAGTAGTGTTTGGGCAGGTAATCCTAGAATTTTGTGCTGCACACTGCCCTTCGGTGGATTTCTACGCTCAACCTTGCTGTACCATTCTCTGCTCGGCTCTGGGGTAGCCAGTAATATAGGTCTCGACACGTTATGCTGAGTTAGGCAACGTTCGGTTATGTTTCGTTTGCTTGTGCTAGGCTAGGAGAGCTAAGATTTTCGTGGTATAGTCAGTTATTCTCTGGAATTCTGCGCACTACTGTGCTCTACCGTATTCTGCTGTGGTGTCCAGCAATAGTGGTCCCGGCAAGTTGTGTTGAGTCAGGCATTGCTTGGCTATGTCATACTTGTTTGGGTTATGCCTGGATAGCTTTGTCTTTACTGCTTTACACTGCGGGTTTATGGATTTCTCCTCTCTTCACTCCTATAATATGTTCTGCTTGGTTCTGTCGAGGGCAGCAATAGAGGACGCGTCACGTTGGGTTGAGCTATGTTACGTTTGGTTGCTTTACGACAGGTCAGGTTTGAATGGGCTAGCTTCGAATTTTCTGCTATACACTGAGGTTCAGCGGATTCCTGCGCTCTACTCTCTTGTAATTTGCTCAACTTGACTCTGTGGAGATCGGCAATGCAAGTCGCGGCATATTAGTTTGGATTAGATAACGTTTGGCAAGGATATGTTGGGTTGGTTTAGGTAAAGTTATCATTGATTTTTGTGCTATACGGTGCTAATAGGGACATTCCTGCGCTCTACTGTGTTCTGACATGCTCTGCGTGGCTCTGAAGGGGCCAGCAATATTGGCCACGGCACCTTAGGTTGAGTTAGGCTACGCTTGTTTGGGTTACGTTTGTCTGGGTTAGGCTTGCATGGCTCTGACTTTCGTGGTATACACTGCTATTCGGAGGTTTTCTGCACTCTACTGTACTCTAGTATGTTCTGGTTGGAACTGGGGTGGCCAAAAATAGTGTTCTCGACTCGTTAAGTTTAGTAGGAGTACGTTTGATAATATAACGTTAGGTCAGGCTAGGAACTTGTGGCTTTGACTTCTGTCCTATGCAATGCTATTTGGCTGATTCCTACGATCTACATTGCTCTACCATACTCTGCTCGAATCGGGGGTGGCCAGTAATACTAGTCTCGCCTCGTTAGTTGAGTTAGGCTACTTTCGGTTTGGTCATGTTTGTTTGTGTTAGGTTATGATAGCTATGACTTTCGTTGTATACATTGCTGTTCTGTGGACTTCTGCGCTCTACTGTATTCTGCTTGGCCCTGGGGCGTACAACAATAGCGGTCGCAGCTCGTTATGTTGAGTTAGGCTTCGATAGGTCAGGTTACATTTGTCTTGTTAATGTTTGGACATCTCTATTTTTACTGCTATACACTGCGATTCTATGAATTTCTGCCCACTACGCTCCTCCACAATGTTCTATTTGGCTCTGAGGAGGCCAACAGTAGTGGTCGGTTCACGTTAGGTTGAGTTAGGTTACGTTTGGCTACGTAACGATTGGATACGTTAGGAGGAGCTGGCTTGGGCTTTTGTGCTCTACACTGCTGCCCACCGGATTCCTACACTCTGCTATACTCTAATATGTTCAGCTTGTCTCTGGGAGGACCAGCAAGGTTGGTGTCGGCACGTTACGTTGAGTTAAGCTACTTTTGTTTCGTTTAGGTAAGGTCAGGTTAGGTTAAGATATATTCGGCCGTTGTGCTTTACGGTGCGATGCGACCGATTTATGCACTCTACTGTGCTCTAGTATTTTCTGGTTGTCTGTGTGGAAGTCAGCAATGGTGATCTAGGCACGTTCGGTAGAGTTAGGTTACGTTTGGCTATGTAATGTGTGGTTAGGTAAGGCTATGATAGCTACGACTGTTGCGCTGTACACTGCTTTTTGGTGGATTTCTGCGCTCTGCTGTGCTGTAATGTGCCCTGCTCGTCTATGAGAGGCTAACAACTGTAGTCTCGGCACGTTAGGTTGGGTTAGCCAACGCTACGTTGGGTTAGGTTAGGTCCGTGTAGGCTATGATATCTCGGACTTTTGTGATTTATACGGCAATGCGGCGGGTTTCTGCGCTCTAGAGTGCTCTAGTATCCTCTGGTTGACTCTGAGGAACTCAGCAATAGTTGTCTAGGCACGTTAGGTTGAGTTAGATTACGTCTGGTCGTGTTAGTTTGTTTCGTGTTTGGCTACAGTATTCTTAACTTTTGTGCTGGACACAGCTATTCTATGGAATTCTGGGCTCTACTGTGCTGTATCATTCCCTGCCTGGCCCTGGCGCGTCCAGCAATAGTGTTTGCGGCTCATTATGATGAGTTAGGGGTCGTTTGGATAGGTTACATTTATTTGGGTTAATTTTGGACAGCTTTGACATTTCTGCTATCCACTGCGATTCTATGGGCTCCTGCTCACTACGCTCATACAATATGTTCTGCTTGGCTCGGCGGATTCCCGCAATAGCGGTCGTGTCACTTCAGATTGCGTTATATTACGTTTGGTTAGGTTAGGCTATGTTAGGTTTTGTCAGGTTTTCCTCGACATCTTTGCTGCACACTGATATTCGTCATACTTTTACGCTCTACATTGCTATATTATACTCTGTTCGACTTCGGGGAGGCCAGAAATAGTGGTCGCTGCACGTTACATTGAGTTAGGCTACGTTAGGTTAGATTAGGTTAGGTCAGGTTCTGTTTGCATAGGGGAGGCCCGTGTCTACGGGCACCACCACCGGGGCGGCGACGGTGCTTCTGAAGAAAGGGCCGTTTAGTTGTGCGAATAGTACGACAACCAGTGAAGACCGCCTTACTACATCGGCTGAGGAAGCCGAGCAGCCGGCGGCACCGAAAGATCGGGGCTGTGCCTCCCGTCCAGGATTCATGGTCATGCAGCGGCATCCGGGGCTATCCTATCCCAACCTAGCCATAAGTAATATAGCTCAAACTAACGTGCTGCGACCAGTATTGCAGGCCTCTACAGCGTCAAGCATAGCATATCAGAGGTGAGTAGAGTGCAGGAATCCATAGAATTGCAGTGTATAACAGAAAAGTGGAAGCTATATAACCTAAACCTAACCGAAGCCAACATAACATAACCAAACGTATCCTATCTCAACGTAATGTTCCGAGACCACTATTAGTGGCTTCCTCAGAGCCAAGCAGAGCATACGACAACACAGTAGGGAGCAGAATATCTCCAAACAGCAGTGTATAGCACAAAGGACAAAGATATTCTAGCCTAACCTGCTCTACACTGACCGAATCAAACGTAACCTATCCCAACATGACGTGCGTACTCCACTGTTGCTGACCTCCCCAGGGCCAAGCAGAATATACAAGAGCACAAGAGAGCGCGGAAATCCACCGCACATAAGTGCAAAACACAAAAGTCAAAGACATCCTAACCTAACATGACAAAGCCCTACATACCCAAACGAAGCCTAACTCAACCTACCGTGCCAAGAACATTACTTCTGGCGACCGCAGAGCCAAGCAGAATGTGTTACAGCACAATAGAGCGTAGAAATCGAACGCATTGCAGTGTAAAGCACTGAAGTCAAGGCTACCCTATCATAACCTAACCAAACATAACACAACCAAACTCAAACTGACACAGGCAAACGTGCCACGACCGCCGTTGGTGGCGTCCCCACGGTCGAGTGGAGTATAGTAGAGTAACGAAGAGAGCAGAAATCCTTCGAAAAGCAGTGTACACCACAAAAGTCATATTTATCCTACCCTAACCTAACCACACGTAGTGCACCCGGACGCAACCTAACAAAACCTAACGTGCCTAGACCATTATTGCTGGCCTCCCCAGCGCCAAGCAGAACAATTTGGTGGAGAATGTAGCGCACATGTCAACAGGATAGCAGGATATAGCAGAAACGTCAAAGCAGTACGAACGTAACCCATGCCCACGTAACTTGACCAAACGTAACCTAACAAAACCAAACGAGACGCTGCCGCTGTTTCTGGACTCCCCAGAGCATAGCGAGGTATGCTAGAACACAGCAGAACGCAGAAGTCCACCGAATAACAGTTTACAGCACAAAAGTCATAGCTATTCTATCCTAAGCCTACCAACCGTAACATTACCAAAGATAACCGGACAGAACCTAACGTGTCGCCACAACTATTGCTGGCCCCCGACGAGCCAAGCAGTGAATATTAGGTGCGAGTAGAGCGCAGAAATCCATAAAATCGCGGTGTACGGCGGAAAAGTCATAGATACCCAAGCCTAACCCAAAATAACGTAACCGAGCCTGGCATTGCCATACACAACGTAACGTGCTGCGACAACTATTTCTGGCCGCCACAGAGCCAACCAGAGCATAAAGGGTACAGCAGAGCGCAGAAATGCACCAAGTAGCAGAGTACAGCACAAAAGTCAAAGCTAACCCATCCTAACGTAGCCAAACGTAACATAACCGAATGTAACGTAAAACAGCCTAACGTGGCGCCACCACTATTGCTGGCATCCGAGGTCCAAGCAGAACATATTAGGATGGGGGGCGGCGCAGGAGACCATAGAATCGCAGTGTATAGCAGGAAAGGCAATGCCATCCGAACCTAGTCCGGGCCAACATAACATAGCCAAACGAAGCATAACTCAACGTGTCGAGCTGCGACCACTATTGCTGGACGCAGCAGTGTCAAGCAGAATATTGTGCAGCTTAGTAGGGTGCTGAAATCCACCGCACAATGGTGTATACCACGAAAGTCAATGCTATGCAAACCTAACCCAAACAAACATAACCAAACCAAACGTCACCTAACTCAACCTAGTGTACCGAGAAAACAATTACTGGCCACCACTGAGCCGAGCAGGCTATAGTAGGGTCAAGCGGAGAGCAGAAAGCCACCGGATAGCAATGTACAGCACAAAATTCGAAGACATCCTAACCTAAACATACCGAACCTCACCTAACCTAACGCAGAATAGATAAGCCTAACGAGCGAAGACCACTACTTTTGCCCCCCTCAGAGCGAAGCAGGACTTATTACTGCAGAGTAGAGCGCAGAAATCAATAGAATCGCAGTGCATAGCACTATAGTCGAAGCTACCCTGTCATAACAAAATCAAACGTAACACAGCTGAACGTAGCCGAGATATACCTAACGTGCCAATACCACTGTTTTTTGCCCCTCCAGATCCAGACGGAATATACTAGAAGAAACTAGATCGCAGTAATCCACCGCCTTGCAATGTGTAGCACTGGACTCAGCGCAATCCTAACATAACCTTACCAAACATGACATAACCAAACGTAACCTAACTAAACATAAGCTGCGTAGACCGCTGTTGCTGGCCCCCCATCTCTAGGCCGAGCGTATTAGAGGGCAGTAGATCGCAGAAGACCCTAGAATGCCAGTGTATAGCACAGAAGTAAAAGGTATCCGAACCGAAACCAAAGAAATCTGTCCTAACCAAACGTAACTTAACTGAACCTAACGCGCGGCAGCCGCAACTTCTGGCCTCCCCAGAGCAGAGAAGAGAATATTAAATCACAGTAGAGCGTAGAAATCGACCTAGTAGCAGAGATAGCACGAAAGTAAAAGCTATCCCTGCCAAACATAACCAAACATAGCATAACCAAGCGTAACATGACACAACCTAACGTGCCGCTACAATTATACCTGGCGGCCCCAGAGACAAGCAGTGTGTGACAGCGCACAATAGAGCGCAGAAGTCAACAGAACAGCCGTCTGTCGCGCAAGAGTCAGAGCTATCCTAACCTAACGCAATGTAACATAACGAAACCAAACTTATTCTAGCACAACCTACCGTGCTGCGACCACTATTGCTGACCTTCGGAGAGTCGAGCATAGTATAGTAGAGCACACTAGAGCGCGGAAGCCCACCGAATAGCAGTGTATAGCACAAATGTTAAAGCTACAATTTCATATCCTAACCAAGCTTAACATAACCAATCGTAACCTAACAAAACCTAACTTGCCTAGGCCACTATTGCTGCCCTCCACATCGCCATGCAGAACGTATTATCGGAGAGCGGAGCGCAGAAATCAATAGAATGGCAGTGAGCAGCAAAGAGGTCTTAGATATTCAAGCCTAACGAATGCCAACATAACCTAACCAAACATAACGTAGCTATACCTAACGTGCCGCGGCCACTATTTCTGGCCTTCCATGAGCGAAGCAGGGCATATTAGAGCACATAAGAGGGCAGGAATTCACCGAATCGCTGTGCAGAGGGCGAAAGTCAAAGCTATCTTAACCAAACCTAACCGAACCTAACGCAACCAAATGTAACCTAGCTCTACCTATCGTGCCACGACCTCTATCGCTGGCGTACCGAGAGTCGAGGAGAGTATAGTAGAGCTACGAGGATCGCAGAGAGCCTCTGAATAGCAGTGTATAGCACAAAAGTCATAGATGTCCTATCCCAACATGACCAAGCGTAACGTAACCGAACGTAACCTATCGAATACTAACGTGCCGGGAACACTGTTACTGCCCTCCACAGAGACAAGCAGAACATATTAGAGCAGAATTGATCGCAGAAGACAACAGAATCGCAGTTCATAGCACGAAAGTCGAAGGTACCATATCCTAACGTAGCCACACGTAACGTAACCAAGTGTAGCCCAACTCAATCGGACCTGCTGAGACCACAATTGCTAACCCACCCAGAGCTAAGCAGGATGTACTAGACCACAGTAGAGCGCAGAGAACCAACAAACTGCAACGTACAGCACGGAAGTAAGATATAGCGTCTCCTAATCTAGCCTAACAGAACCTAATCAAACATAGACAGACCGAGCCTGACAGGCCGGGACCACTATTACTGGCCTCCCCAGAGCCGGGCAGAGTATAATAGAGCAATGTAGAGCGTAGAAGCTCGCCGAATAGAAGTCTATAGCACAAAAGTCAACCCTAACCTGCCCTAACCCTCCCAAGCGTAATATAAACGAACGCAAGCTAACTTAACCTAACATGCCGAGACCACTATTCCTAGCCTCCCCAAAGCCAAGTAGAGTATACTAGAACAAAGTAGAGCACAGTTATCTATCGCATTGCAGTGTATAGGGCAAAAGTTGAAGCTGACCTTTCCTAACCTAACCAATCGCGACATAACCGAACCTAGCCTGACTCAACATAACGTGCCGCGGTCGCTATTGGTGGCCTTCCCAGAGACAAGCTGAAAATATTAGAGCACGGCATGCAGCAGAAATCCACCTAATAGCAGACTTCAGCACAAAAGTCCAAGCTATGCCCTCCTAACCTAACCAAGCGTAAACTGATCAAACGTAACCTAACACAACATAACGTGCTGCGACCACAATTGCTGGCCTCCACTGGGTCAAGCAGAACATATTAGTGGAGCGTGGGTCGCACAAATCCATAGAATCGCAGTGTATATAGGAAGAGTCAAAGCCCCCCGACCCTAACCGAATCCAACATAACATAATCGAACATAGCCTGACCCAACCTAACGTGCCCAGACCGCTATTGCTGCCATACCCAGAGCCAAGCAGGACATACTAGAGCACATTGGTGCGCACATATCCCCCCAATAGCAGCAACGTACAGCGGAAAAGCTAAAGCAAGCCTGACCAAACAATGCCTAACCCAACATAAAGGAACGTAACCTGACTCAGCATAACGAGCCGAGAACGCTATTGCTGGCCTCCCCCGAGCCAAGCACAAAATATTAGAGCAATATAGGGTGGAGGAACCCACCTAATAGCTGACAATACCACTAAAGTCAGAGCTACCCCCTCCTAACATAACCAATCGTAACGTTAGCGAGCATAAGCTAACCTAGCCTGAAGTGCCGCGACCACTGTTGCTTACCTCCACGGAGCCAAACAGAACACGTTAGTGGAGAGCAGAACGAAGTAAATCATAGAGTCGCAGTGTATATCGTAAGAGTCAACGCGACCCATACGTAACTCAAACAAACTGAACATAACCGAACGTAGCCTAACTGAACCTAACGTGCCAGGACCTCTATTGCTGTCATCCTCAGAGCCAAGCAGGACATACCAGAGGGCAGTAGATCGCAGAAATACAACGAATAGCAGCGTACAGCGCAAAAGTTAATGCTATCGTGACCAAATGTTTCCCAGCCCAAGCAATCCGAACGTAACATGACACAGCAAAACGTGACGAGAGCACTGTTACTGGCGTTAACAGAGTCAAGCTGATAATATTAAAGCGCCCCAGGGTGAAAAAATCCACCCAATAGCAGTCCATAGCACTAAAGCTAAATCTATCCTCTCCTAACCGATCCAGCCGCAACATAACCAAACGCAGCATAACACAAACTAACGTGCCGAGGCCGCTACTGTTGCACTCGCCAGAGCCAAGCAGGACATACTAGAGCACAGCAGAGCCCAGAAATCCAACGAATAGCAGTGTACAGCACAAAAGTCGAAACTATTCTGACCAATCATTGCCTAACCCAACATAGCCGAAAGTAACATGACTCAACATAACGTGCCGAGACCACAATTGCTGGCCTTTCCAGAGACAAGATGAAGATATCAAAGCAATGTAGGGGGCAAAAATCCACCATATAGCAGTCTATAGCACTAAATACAAAGTTATTCTCTCCAAACCTAACCAACCGCGACGTAACCAAACGTAACATAACACAACCTAACGTGCCGAGACCGCTATTCTTGTTCACGCCAGTGTCAAGCTGGACATACTATATCACAGCAGAACGCAGAAATCCTGCGAATAGCAGCATAAAGCTCAATGGTTGAAGCTATCCTGGCCAAACTTAGCCTGACCCAACCTAACCGAACGTAGCTTGACCCGTCATAACGGAACGACAGCACCCTTGCTGGCCTTCCCAGACGCAAGCTGAAAATATTAAAGCACTGTAGGGATCAAGAATCCACGTAATAGCGGAATACAGCAACAAAGAGGTAGTTACCCCTCCTAATCTAACCTAACGCAGCATAACCACACGTAACTTAGCTCTACTCAACGTGCCGCGACCACTGTTGCTGCCCTGCCCACAGCCAGGTAGAACACATTAGCGGAAAGTAGGATGCCCAAATCCATAAAATCGCAGTGTATATTGGAAAAGTCGGAGATACCCAAACGTAATCCAAACAACCAGAACATAACCAAACATAGCATAACTAAGACTAACCTGCCGTGACCGCTATTGTTGCCCTCCCAATAGCAAAGCAAGACATGCTAGAACACATAGAGCGCAGTAACCCTCCGAATAGCGGCGAACAGCGCAAAAGTTAAAGCTATCCTGACCAAACTTAGCCTGACCCAACCTAACCGAAGGAAACCTGACTTATCATAGCGTGCTCAGACCACTACTGGTGGCATTACCAGAGTCAAGCTGAAAGCATTAAGGCACTGTAGGGCGCAGAAATCCACCAAATAGCAGACTATAGCACTAAAGCCATGGCAATTCCCTCCTATCCTAGAGAAACGTAACAAAACCGATCGTATCCTTACTTATCCTGACGTGCCGCCACCACTATTTCTGACCACCCCAAAGCCAACAAGTACATACTAAAGCGCAGTAGGGCGCAGTAATGCACCGAACAGCAGTGTACAGCACAAAAGTTAAAGATATCCCGACTAACATATCCTAAACCAACCAAACGGTACGAAACCTGACTTAACTTAACGTGCCGAGACTAGTGTTGCTGGCCTTGCCAGAGCCAAGCAGAATATACCAGAGCACAGTGGAGCCTAGAAATCCACCGAATAGCAGTGTATGGCACAAACGTCATAGCCATCCTAACCAAACTTTACATACCCTGGCCAAGCCCAACGTAACGTCACTCAAGAAAACGTGGCACGGCCGCTGCTGCTGACATGCTCAGAGTCAAGCGGAAAATATTACAGCACTGGAGAGCGCAGGAATCCACCGAATAGCAGTGTATAGCACAAAAGTCAAAGCTATCCTCTCCTAACATAAACAATCGTAACATTACCACACGTTGTATAACCTGGTCTCACACGACGCGACCATTGTAGCTGGGCCCCCCAGCGCCAAGCAGAACGTACTAGACGGGGTGGAGCGCAAAAATCCATAGAATCGCGTAGTATGGCAGAAAAGTCAGAGCAACGCACACCTAGACCAAGCCAACATAACAAATACAAACGCAGCCTAACTAAATGTACCGTTCCACGACCACCATTCCTGGACCCCACAGGGCAAAGCAGAATATAGCATAGCACAGTAGAGCGCAGAAATTCCCGGAATAACTGAGTACGCCACGAACGACAAAGCTATCCACACCAAACCCAAACAAACGTAGCCAAATCAAACGGAGCCTAACTAAACCTAACGTGCCGAGACCGCAATTACTGGCCTCCACTGAGTTGAGCAGAGAATATTAGGGCTATGTAGATCGTAGAAATCCAGCGAGAGCAGTGTATAGCACACAAACTAACTCTACCCTATTCTAACATATGCAAATGTAATATAAACAAACGTAACCCAACTAAACCGAACGTGCCTGTGCCACCGTTTCTAACCTCCCCAGAGACACGCAAAGCTCACTAGAGCAAGTCGGAGAGAAGAAATCCACCGAATAGCTGTGCATAGTAAAAAAGTCAGTTCTATCCCCTCTTAACCTACCAAAACGTAACATGACCAAACGTAACCTAACCCAACCTAACGTGCCGGGGCCATTAGCACCGCCTTCCGCAGAGACAAGCACAGTATTCTGCAGCTGAGAATAGTGTAGAGTTAGACCTCATTGCTGTATGTAGCTCAAAAGTCGGAGATATCCTGATCAAACATAAAATAACCTGCCTGACCAAACGTAAGATTACCCAACCAATCCTGCCGTGGAAAATACAGCTGCCGTCACCAGAGCCAAGCAGAAGATACTAGAACACAGTTTAGCGCAGGAACCCACCACATTGCCGTGTATAACACAAAAGTCAGAGATATTCTAACCTAACCTCTCCTCGCCTAACCTAACCGAACGTAGCATATCTAAACATACCGTGCCGTGAATACTATTACTGGCCTCCTCAGAGCACAACAGAATATAGTAAAGCAATAGAGAGCGCACAAATCCACCGAATAAAAGTGTATAGCACAAAAGTCAGAGCTACCCTGCCCAAACATAACCAAGCGTATCAGAAGCAGACGTAACGTAACTCAAACCTACGTGCCACGACCGCTATTGCTGGTCTCGCGAGAGCTGAGAAGAGTACATGGGAGCAGAGTGTGACTCTGAAATCGTCCGAATAGCAGTGTATAGCACACAAGGCGAAGCTAACCTGACTAAGCCATCCAAAGGTAACCGAACCAAGCGTAACGTAATTCAAGCTAACCATCCGAGATCAATATTCCTAGCGTCCACAGAGACAAGCGGAGTGTGATAGCGCACAGAAGAGCGCAGATCCCATAGGTTAACAGTGTGGAGCACAAAAGTGAAAGCCACCGTGAGCTAAAGTAGCGTAACCTGATATAACCAGACGTAATCTATCTTAACCTAACGTCTCGCGGCCAAAATTGCTGGTCTCCCGAGAGTCGAGAAGTGTATAGGAGAGCAATTTAGTGCGCCGAAATCCGCCGAATAGACTTGCACAGCACAAAAGTCTAAGCTACCATGTCCTAGCCTAGCCAAACGTAACATAACGAAACGCAACGTAACTCATACTGGCATGCTGAGACTAATGCTGCTGGCCTCCACGTAGCCAAGCAGAATATAGGTAATCACAGCAGAGCACAGGAATCGACCGAATAGCATTGTATGGCGCTTAAGTCAAAGCCAACCTAGCCAACCGCAACCTAACATAACCTAACCAAACGTAACCTAACTAAGCCTATCGCGCCACGATCGCTGTTACTGGCCTCCGCAGAATCGAGCAGAGTACAGTAAAGCAGAGTAGAACGCAGAAAGCCGCCAAATAGCAACGTAGAGCTCTATAGTCGGAAATACCCTAACCTAACCAGGCCCAAACTTGCATAAACAAACGTAGAACAGCTAGACCTAACGTGCAGCGACCGCTACTGCTGGCTTCCCCAGAGCCAAGCAGAATATTCTACAGCACAGTAGAGCGAGCAATTCCGCCGCAACGTAGTGTATAATGGAGAATCGGAAGATACCCTAACATAAATTGACCTAACGTAACCTAACCAAACATTATCAGTCCCAGCGTAACATGCCTACCTAAATATTGCTGGGCTCCCCATCGCCAAGCCGGGCATATTAGGGGAGAGTAGAGCGCAGGGTTATATAGCATGGCAATGTATAGCACGGAAGTCAGAGATATCCTAACATAACACAAACAAACTTAACCTAACCAAACGTTCCCTAACAGAACCTAATGCGCCGCGGCCATCCATTCCGAAATTGCAAGAGCAAAGCTGGGATCGTTGTATTACAGTAAAGCGCAGGAATCCGCCGAATAGCAGTGTATGGCACAAATGTCAATGCTACCCTATCTTAACATAACCAAACAGAACCCAACCAAACGCAGCATAACACAAGCTAACGTCCCGGGACCACTGTCATTGGACTCCCCAGGGACAAGCGGAGCATATCAGATCAGAATAGGGCGCAGAAATCCGCACGAGAGCAGTGTATAGCGCAAAAGTCGAAGCAACCCCGTCCTCACCTATCAAAACGTAACATAAGCAGACGTAAAGTAGCCCAAGCTATTGTGCCACGACCGTTACTGATGGCCTCACGAGGGCTAAGCAGAGTATAGAAGAGGAATGTAGAACGTTGAAATCATCCGAATAGCAGTGTATAAGACAGAAGTCAAAGCTACCCTATCCAACCTAGCCAAACGTAGCATAACTCAACCTAACGTGCCGTGAGAAATATTCCTGGCGTCGACAGAGACAAGCAGAGTGCGGTAGCGCACAGCAGAACGCAGAAGTCCGTAGAATGGCATTACGTAACACAAAAGTCAGAGTCATCCTAACCTAAGACAACCTAACCTTCCTAACCAAACGTAACCTAACAGAAACTAACGTGCGGCGACCACTCTTCCTGGCCTCTCGTGTGTCGAGCAGAGTATAGTAGAGCAATGTATAGCGCAGAAGTCCACCGAATAGTAGTGTATAGCGCAAGAGTCAAATCTATACTGTCCTAACCTAACTAAGCGTGACCTAACCAAACTCAGCGCAACTCAAACATACTTGACGAGACCACTATTTCCGGCCTCCTCGGCGCCAAGCGGATCATATTAGTGCTCACTAGAGCGCAAAAATGCAACCAACAGAAGTGTATAGCGCAAAAGTCAGAGCTACCCTCTCCTAACCTACCAAAACGAAACGTAGCCGCGCGAAACGCAACTGTTCCTAACGTGCCGAGGCCACTATTCCTGCTCTCCTCAGAGCCAAGCAGAACACATTAGAGGAGAGACGGGCGCAGAAATCCATAGAAACGCTGTGTACAGCAGAAAAGTCAAAGCCATCTGAACCTGACACAAACAAATATAACCTAACCAAACCAAACGTAACTCAACATTGCGAGTCTTGGCCGCTATTGCTGGACTCCACAGGGCCAAGCAGAATATAGTAGAGCCGAGTCGCGAGCAGGAATACACCGAATAACAGTGTATACCACGAGAGTCGAAGATATCCAAACACAACCCAAGCAAACGTAAGCTAACCAAACGTAGCCCACATCAATCTAACGTGCCGAGATCACTGTTGCTGGCCTCCCAGGGCCAAGCAGAATATATTACAGCACAGCAGGACGCAGAAGTCCACTCTATAACACTGTGTAACACAAAAGTTAAAGCCATCCTATCTTAACCTAATCAAACGTAACATAACCAGACGTAACATAACACTACGTGATGTGGCGAGACCTATATAGCTACCCTCCTCAGAGCCGAGCAGAACATATCAGAGGAAAGTAGTGCGCGGAAGTTCATGGTATCGCAGTGCATAGCGCAATAGTCGAAGCTACACAACCCCAACATAGAAAAACTTAACATAACCGAAGGTAGCTTAAGTAAACCTAACGAGCCGAGAACAAAATTTCTTTTCTCCCCAGAGCCAAGCAGAGTACACTAGAGCAGAGTAGAGCGCAGTAATCCACCGCATAGCAATGTCTATCACAAAAATCAGAGATATCCTGATCTAACCTGACCTAACATAACCTTACATATCCCATGCTAACCTAACCAAACCTAACCTAACCTATCGTGACGAAACGTAACATAAATCAACCTAGCATACCGAGGGAACTATTGACGGTATCCCAAGCGGCAGGCAGAGCATATAAGGTGAGAGTAGAGCGCAGGGTCCATAGAGTTGCAGTGTATTGCGCGCATAATCAAAGATACCCTATCCTAACAGAAAGAACCCGAACCTAAACAAAAGTAACCTAACACACACTAGCGCGCCGCGGCAACTATTTCTGGCATACCCAGACCAGCGCAGGGAATATTACATCGCAGTAGAGCATAGAAATCCGCCGAATAGCAGTGTATAGCAGAAAAGTCCAAGCTATCCTGTCCTAGCCGAACCAAACGTAACAAAAGCGGACGTAAAGAAGCACAAACTGACGTGCGCCGAACACAATTTCTGGCCTCCCGAGAGTCGAGCAGAGTATGATTGAGCAATGTAGATCGCAGAAGCCCAACGAAAATCAGTGTATAGCACAAACGTCAATGCTATCCTATCCTAACCCAACCAAACATAATGTAACCGAACGAAACGCAACTAACCCTAACGTGTCGAGACCACTATCGCTGCGCTCCTCAGAGTGTAGCAGAACGTATTAGAGGAGAGCAGAGCGCAAAAGTTCATAGAAACGCAGTGCATAGAACAGTAGTCGCAGCTACCCTATCCTAACATAGCCAAACGTAACATAGCCGAACGTTGCATAACTCAAACTAACACGCCGAGGATACTGCGGCTGGCATTTCCAGAGCCAATAGAATATACTAGAGCACAGTATAGAGCAGTAATCCAACGCATTGCAGCGTTTGGCACAAGAGTCAAAGATGTGACAACGTAACCGTACCTAATCAAACATAACCCAGCGCAGCTTATCTCAACCAAACGTGCCGAGACCTCTACTGATGGCCTCCCGGCGCAAGCAGAGCACACTAGCCCACAGTAGAGCGTAGAAACCCACCGAACTGTAGTGTATAACACAAAAGTCAAAGTTACCCTGTTCTAACTAAACCAAACGTGACGTAACCAAACGTAACCTAACTAAACTTAACGTGCCGACACCACTATTGCTGACCACCCCAGAGCAAAGCAGAATATACTAAAGCACAGCATACCGCTTGAATCTGCCGCATTGCAGTGGAGGGTGGAAAAGTAAAAGATATCGTACCAAACCTGACCTAACATAACGGAGCCAAACGCAACCAACCCCAACCTAGCGTGCCTAGCCTACTATTGCTGGCATCAGGGCATATTAGAGGAGGGTAGAACGCAGTGATCAATAGAACATCAGTGTGTGGTGCGAAAGTCAAGGGCAGCCCAGCCTAACAGAATCAAACCTCACAAAACCAAACGAAACCTAACTCAACGTATCGAGCCGCGGCCACAATTTCTGTTATTCCCAGAGCAAAGCAGGGAATGTTAAGTTACAGTAGGGCGCAGGAATCCACCGAGCGGCAGTGCACGACAGTCGAAGCTACCCTCCCCTAACCTTACCAGACGTAACATAAGCAGACGTAACGTAACCCAGCCTAACGCGCCTAGCCCTTAATTACCGGCCTCCTCACTGCCAAGTAGTGGATATTAGAGGAGCATAGGGCGCAGAGGTGCATAGAGTGGCAGTCTATAGCGCGAAGGTCAAATATATCCTAGCCTAACCCAAAAAAATCTAAACTAATCAAGCGTAAACTGAAACACCCTAATTCGCGACAGCTAGTATTTCAGGCATTCCCGGATCAAAGCAGGGAATATTAGATCACAGTAGAGCGAAGAAATCTACCGAATAGCAGTGCATAGCAGAAAAGTCAATGCCAGCCTGCCCTCACCCATAAAAACGTAATACAGCAAACGCAACGTAACGTAACCTAACGTGCCGAGAAAACTATGGCTGGCAATCCCAGAGCCAAGCAGAGCATACTAGAGAACAGTAGATCGCAGAAACCACCGAATTGCTGTGTATAAGACAAACGACTATGCCATCGTAACCAAACTTAGCCTAACCAAACCTAACCAAAGGTAACCTAACTCAGCCTAACGCGCAGCAATCACTACTGCTGGCCTCACGAGAGATAAGCAGAGCATAGCGGAACAACGTGGAGCGCTGAAATATTCCGAATAGCGGTGTGCAGCTCAAAAGTCAAGGTAATCCCAACCAAATCTATCTTAAAAAAACGTAACATGTCTCAGCCTAACGTGCCGAGAACACTAATCCCTGCATCCACAGAGACAAGCAGATTGTGATAGCGCACAGGAGGTCACAGAAGTGCGTAGGGTATCAGCGTGTAGCGCGAGTGTCGAAGCTATCCTGTCCTAACAGTACGTAACACAACCTAACCAAACGGAATGCAGCTGAACCTATCTTCCCACAACCACTACTGCTGGCCTCCCGAGTATCGAACAGAGCGTAGTAGAGCAACGTTGAACGCAGAAATCCACCGAATTGCAGTGTGTAGCACAAAAGTCAAAGCTACCCTGTCCTATCATAACCAAACGCTACATAGCTCAGACTAACGTGACGAGACCAACAATCCTGGCCTCCCCACGGCCAAGCACAATGTACTAGAGCACATTAGAGCGCAGAAATCCACCGAATAGCAGTGTGTAGCACAGAAGTCCGAGCCATCCTTACCAAACTTAGCCTAACCTCTCCAAAGCAAAGGTAACATTACGCAACAGAACGTGCCGCGACAACGATTTCTGCTCTCCCCATAGACGAGCAGATGTTAGTACAGCAATGCAGAGCGCAGATGTCGACCGAATGGCAGTGTATAGCACAAACGTCGAAGCCATCCTTATCAAAGTTAACCAAACCAAGCCCATCCAAACGTAACATAACTCAACCAAACTTGCCACGACCGCTATTACTGGCCTCCCCGTAGACAAGAAGATGCTAGTACAGCAGTGGGTTGAACAGGTATCGACCGAATAGCAGTGTATAGCACAGAAGTCAAAGCAAATATAACCAAATATATACGAAACCTTGCAAAGCTACGCGTAACCTAACTCAAACCTGCGTGCTGAGACCACCATTGTTTGCTTCCCAAAGCCAAGCAGGACACATTAGAGCACAGTAGAACGCAGAAGTCCACCGAAAAGCTGTTTACACCGCAAAAGTAAAAGCAATCCATACCTAACTTAATCTAACGTATCCTCACAAAACGTAGCCTAATTCAGCAGAACGTGACAAGACAGCTATTACTGGCCATCCTAGAGTCGAGCAGAGTAGAGCAGAGTAGAGCAGAGCAATGGAGAGCGTAGGAATGCTTCGAGTCGAGGTGTATAGCACAAAAGTCAAAGCTACCCTAACCTAACAGGACCAAGCGTAACACAGCCAAACGTAGCCTAACACATCCTCACGTGCCGAGACCACTATTGCTGCCCTCCCCAGGGTCAAGGAGAACATATTAGAGGAGAATAGATCGTAGAAGCCCATAGAATCGCAGTGCATAGCTCAATAGTCGAGGCTACTGTATCCTAACGCAGCCAAACGTATCATAAACGAACGCAGAATAGCCCTACCTACCGTGCCGAGACCACTATTGCTGGCCTCTCCAGAACAAAGCAGAGAATATTAGATAACAGTGGAGCGCAGAAATCCGCCGAATAGCAGTGTATGGCACAAAAGACGAAGCCATCCCAACAAAACCAAGAATAACCTAAAAGGACAATACGTGTATTGCTGGACTCCGCAGTACCAAGTAGAACATATTAGAGGACAGTAGAGCGCAGAAATCCGTGGAATGGTTGTTTATAGCACAAAAGTCATAGCTATCCTCCCTAACCTATCCAACCGTAACATACCCTATCGTAATATAACTCAAACTAACGTGCAGCGACCACCATTCCTGGCCACCCCACGTTCGAGCAGAGTATAGTAGAGCAATGTGGTGCACAGAAATCTGCCTAACAGTAGTTCATTGCCAAAAAGTCACAGTTCTTCTATCCTAACCTTGCAAAACGTAACAAAACCAAGCGCAACATAATCCAACCTAACGTGCCTAGACCACCATTGCTGGCCTCCCCAGTGCCACGCGGAATATACCGGTGCTCAGTAGAGCGCAGAATTCCCACGAATAGCAGTGCACACCACGAAAGTCGAAGCTATGCACACATAACCTTGCCAAACGTAACCTACACAAACGTATCCTAACCCAAATTATGGTGCCGTGACCATTGCTGCTGGCCCCCTCATAGCCACGCTGAGCATTTATACAACAGCAGAGCGCAGAAATACACAGAATAGCAGTATAAAGCACAAAAGACAAAGCTACCCATACCTAACCCTACCCAAACCAACCTTATCAAACGTAATCCAATCCAACGTAGCGTGCCGCTATCAGAATTGCTTATTTCCGTAGAGTCAAGCAGAGCATGATAGAGGAGAGTATAGCGCAGGAATACATAGAACCTCAGTGTATACCAGAACATTCGAATCTACGCTCTTCGAACCTAACAGATCGTAACATACCCAAACATAGCCCAAGAAAATCTGAGGAGCCCCGACTGCAATTGCTGGCCTTCCCAGAGTCACTCAGGGCATAGTAGTGCGCATAGGACCACCAAATAGCAGGGTACACCACGAAAGTCAACGCTACAAAATGCCATCCCAAGCAAACATAACCTAGCCAAGCGTTGGCTAAATAAACCTAACTTGCCGAGACTATTATCTTTGACCTCCCCAGGGCCAAGCAGAGCCTATTGGAGCACAGCAGGGTGCAGACATCCACCGAATGGCAGTGTAGAGTTAAATAGTCATAGCCATCCTTGCCTTGCCTAACCAAACGTAACACAAGCCGACCTAACGTGCCTACCCCACCACGGATGACTTCCACGGAGGCAACCAGAATATACTAGAGCGGAGTAGATCTCAGAAATCCGCCGCATTTCAGTGTAGAGCGCAAAAGTCAAAGACACCCTATCCTAACTCAAACAAACCTAACCTAGCCAAACACAACCTCACACAACATAACTCTACGCGGCTAATTGTTCTGGGCACCGCAGAGCCTGGAAGAGCATATTAGAGCACATTGTAGCGCAGTGGTCCACTGAATAGCAGTACACAGCACAAAAGTCGAAGCTATCCCATCCTAGCTTAACCAAACGTAACATAACCAAGCGCAACCTAATCGAACCTATCCTGCCTGGCACACTATTTCTGCATCCACAGTGCCAAGCAGAACATGCCAGAGCAGAGTAGAACGCAGAAATCCACCGAATAGCAGTGTGTACCACGAAAGTCAGAGCTATGCGAACATAAGCCAAACTAACCTAACATAACCGAACTTAGCATAACACATCCTTACGCGCAGCGGAAGCCTCTGCTGACCTCCCCAGAGTCGTGAAGCTATCCAAAGCTAACCGAAACAAGCATAATCTAACCATACGTAACCTAACTCAATCTAACTTGCCGCGACCACCATTTCTGGCCACCCCAGAGCAACGCAGTGTGTATTAGAGCACAGTAGAATGGAGAAAGCATCCGAATATCAGTGTACAGCACAAATGTCATAGGTATCCTATCTTAACCTAACCAATCGTAGCATTGCAGGCGTAACCAAGCTCAAACTAACGTGCCGCCAGCACTATTGCTTGCCTCACCAGAACCAAGCAGAATATATTAGAGGATAGTGAAGCGCAGAAATGCAGATAATCGCGGTGTACAGCAAAAAAGTCAAAGATACCGAAACCTAACCCAAACTAACGTAACAGGACCTGACATAACCATGCTCAACGTAAACTGCCGCGACAACCTTTGCACGCCTCCCGGTGCCAAGCAGATTAGAGTACAGCCCAGCGGAGGGCGGAAAACCACCGAAAAACTGTGTATAGCACGAAAGTTAAAGTTACCTTAACAGAACTTACCGTAACATAACCTAACCAAACGTAACCTAACTCAACCTTACGTGCCCCAACCGCTATTGTAGGCATCCTGGTGGTCGAGCAGAGTATAGAAGTGTAATGTGGAGGGAAGGAATCCACCGAGTACCAGTGTACGGCACAAAAGTCAAAGCCATCCCATCCCAACAATATCAAACGTAACATAACCAAACGCAAAATAACTCTGCATAACGTGTCGAGACAGCTACGGCAGGCCTCCCCATAGCAAAGCAGAAAATACTACAGCAGACCGAAGCGCAGACATCCAACGAATGGCAGTGTAAAGGACAAAACTCGACGCCATCCTTAACAAACAAGACCTAACCCATCCAAGCCAAATTTAACCTAACTAAACCAAACGCGACAAGACCACTATCGCTGGCCTTCCCAGGGAAAAGCAGATGGGGGCAGAGCAATGCAGAACGCAGATATCTGCCCATTAGAAGTGCGCAGCACAAAAGTCAAAGCTATCCTCCCCTAACCTAACCAAACGTAACATAACTCTGCCCAACGCGACGCTATCACTATTGCCTGCCCCCCAGAGCCAAGCAGGACAGACTGGAGCACAGTAGGGCACAGAAATCCGCGGAATAGCTGTGTATGGCGCTATAGACGAAGCCATCCTTGCCAAACGTAGCCTAACGTAACCAAGCTAAGCGTAACCTAACTCAACGTAACGTGCCAAGGCCAACATTTTCAGCATCCCGAGAGTCAAGCAATGTATAGTAGAGCAATATAGAGCGCAGAAATCCACCGAATAGCTGTGTAGATGTCAAAAGTTATAAGTACCCTCTCGTAATCTAGCATATCTTAACAACACCAAACGCAACTAAACTCAACCTAACGTGCCGCCACCACTATTGCTGGCCTCCCCAAGCTCTAGGATATTAGAGTAGAGCACAGCGGAGTGCAGGAATCCAAGGAGTATCTGTGTACAGCGCGAAAGTCAAAGATACTAATCAAACATTACCAAACCTAGCCCAACCGAACGTAACGTAACTGAACCGAACGTGCCACGGGCACTCTTGCCCACATCGCAGGAGTCGCGCAGAGTGTAGTAGAGTAATGTAGATCGCTGGGATCCACCAAATAGCAGTGAACAGCACAAAAGTCAAATCTACCCTAACCAAACTTTACCTAATCTGACCTAACCTAGCGTAACACGACAAAACCTAACGTGCCGCCACGACTATTGCTGACCTCTGCAGAGCCAAGCCGTACATATAGAGGAGAGCAGGGCGTAGAGATAAGTAGGGTACAGCAGAAAAGTCAAAGTACATCCAAACCTAAGCCAAACAAACATAACCTAACATAACATAGGAGAACTAAACTTAACGTGCCGCGATCACTATTGCTGGCTCCCCGGGGTCTAGCAAATTAGTCTAGAGCATAGTGCATCGCAAAAGACCACCGAATAGCTGTGCATAGCACAAAAGTCGAAGCTATACCTTCCTAACCTAGCCAAACCTAACCGAACCAAGCGTAATCTAACAGAGCCTAACGTGCCGTGACCACCATTGCTGCCCTGCCTGGGCCATGCAGAACATATTAGAAGAGTGCAGGGCGCGGAACTCGATAGAATCGCAGTGTATGGCTGAAAAAGCAAGGATATCCGACCTTACACATTCTAACGTAAGCTAACAAAATGTAACCGCACAAAACCTATCGTGCGGAGACCACTAATGCTGCCCTTTCCAAAGCCAAACAGAGTACAGCAGAGCGCAGTAGAGCGTAGATATCCACCGAACTGCCGTGTATAGCACAAAATTCAATGCTATCCTACCCTGATCTAACTAAATGTATCATAACCAAGCGCAACACAACACATGCTAACCTGCCGAGACCAATACCGCTGGCGAACGCAGTGCCAAGCAGAATACACTAGAGCACAGTTCAGCGCAGAGATCCGGTGCATTGCTTTGTGTAGCTTAAAATTGGAAGATACCAAAACATAACCTGTCCAAACCTTACATAACCGAAAGTCATTTAACACAAACTGACGTACCGCGACCACGGTCGCTGGCATCCGCAGAACCAAGCAGAAAGCATTAGTGAAGGGTAGAACACAAAAATCCATAGAACCACAGTGTACATCAGAAGATTTACAGTCATCCTCTCCAATCCTAACCAATCGTAACATAACCAAACGTAACAAAACTCAACCTAACGCGCCGCGACCACTACTACTGTCATCCCCAGATTCAAGCGGAACACATTAGTGGAGGTTCGAAAGCAGATGTCCAAAGAATCGCAGTGTATACCAGAAAAGTCTAAGCTACCCAAACCTAACCCAGGGCAACAGAGCATACCCAAACATAGCATAGCCTAACCTAACCTAACCTGCATATTCACGGAGTATATCGGGGCAGTCGAAGCAACCCAAACCTATCTCAAACCAACTGAACATAGCCAAAAAAAGAATAGCACTGCCTAACGAGCCAAAACCGCAATTGCTGTCCACTGCAGAAACAAGCAGGGCATACTAGAGCACAGTAGAGCGCTGAATTCCACCGAATAGCAGTGTACAACGCAAAAGTTGAAACTACTCAGGCAAAACTTAGTCTGTCCAAGCCTAACCCGAACGAAACATGACTCATCATAACGTGCTAAGACCAGTATTACTCTGCTCCCATATGCAAAACAGAACATATTAGAGCACAGTGCTGCGCAGAAATACACCCAATAGGAGTGCAGAACGCAAAAGATAAAGCCCCAGTTCCATAACCTAACAAATCTTAGCACAAACAGACGTAGCATAACTGAAAGTAACCTGCCTCGACCACTATTGCTGGCCACCCGAGAGTAGGGCAGATCATATTATATCACTGCAGTGCGCAGAAATCCACCGAAGGGCAGTGCGTAGCACAAACGCCTAAGCTATCCTATCCCAACCAAACCAAACGTAACATAACCAGACGCAACATATCACAGCCTAACGTGCCGAAGATTCTGCTGCTGACCCCCACGGTGCCTATCAGAACATATTAGAGAAGAGTAGAGCGCAGAAATCCATAGAACCGCTGTGCATAGCTCAAAAATCAAAGATATCCTTACTTAACACTAGCAAACCTATCCCAAACAAACGTAACATATTCCAACGTAACGCGCAGCGGCCACCATTTCCGGAATTCCCGGAGCAAGGTATGGAATATCAGACCACAGCAGAGGGCAGAAATCCACCCAATTGCTGTGTACAGTACAAAAGCCCAATATATCCTACCCTAGCTAATCCAAACATAACATAACAGATCGCTGCGTGCCTCAGGCTGACGTGCCTGGACCTATATTGTTGGCCTCCCAATAGTCAAGTAGAATATACTAGAGCACAGTAGAGCGCAGTAACCCACCGCATTGCAGTGAATAGCACAAAAGTGGAAGATAACCTAATCGAACGTATCCTAACCTAACCCAACCGAACGTAGCCTAGCTCAACGTAGAGTGCCGAGACAAGCATTAGTGGACGTCGCAGAGACAGGCCGAGTATATTGGAGCAATGTAGAGCGCTGAAACCCACCGAATAGCAGTGTATATTACAAAAGCCAGAGTTTTGCTGTCCTAACCTAACCAAACGTAACACAACAAAACATAGCATAGCTCAACATAACGCGACGAGACTAGTACTGCCGGGCTCCCCAGAGTCAAGCAGAGCATTTTAGGGTAATGTAGGGCGCAGGAATCCACCGAAAAGCCTTGTACCGCATAAAAGTTGAAGCCGCCCCATCCAAACGTAATATAACTCAACCCATCGTACCGAGACCACTTTTGCTGCTCTTCCCAGCGATAAGTAGGTCAGGCGAGAGCACAGTAGAGTGCAGACACCCACCGAACTGCAGTGCATAACACAAAAATAGGAGATACCCCGACCAAACATATCCTAACCTAACCTATACAAACGTAGCCTACTTCAACGTAACATGCCGAGAACATTATTGCTGGCCTTCTCAGCGCAAAGCTGATCATACTAGAGCACTGTAGATCGCGGAAACCCATCGAATAGCAGTGTGCAGCGTAAAGTCGAAGCTATCATCTCCAAACATAGCAAACCCTGATATAACCAAACGTAACATAACGCAAACTTACATGCCGCGACCACGATTCCTATCATCCCCGGAGCCAAGCAGAACATATCAGGGGATAGTAGAACGCAGACATCCATAGGATCGCAGTGTGTATCGGAAAAGTCTAAGCTGCACATGCCGAACCCAAACCAACTGAACCTAACCAAACATAATGTAACTCAACATATCGTGTCGCGACCGCTATTACTGGACTCCCCGCGGCCAAGCAGAATATGAGAGAGTACAGCAGAGCGTAGGAATCCACCGAATATCAGTGTGTACCACGAAAGTCATATCTATCCTATCCTAACGCAAGCAAGTGTAACGTAGCCAAATGTTGCCTGACACAACATAACGGCACCAGACCACTATTACTGGGATCTCCAGAGTCGAGTAGAATATAGTAGAATAGCGTAGGGCGTAGAAATCGAACGAATAGCTGTGTGAAGCACAAAAGTCCAAGTTATCGTCTCCTAACATAACCAAACGTAATATAACAAAACGCAACCTAACTTAACTATCGTGCCGAGGCCACTGTTTCTGGCCTCCCAAGGACCATGCAGAACGTACTAGAGTAGAGTATGGCGCAGAAATCCATAGAATCGCAATGTATAGCAGATAAATCAAAGATACCCAAGCCCTACCCATGCTAACATAAACTAACCGTACGTAAGCTAACACATCGTAACATGGCGGGGCAACTATATCTCGCCTCCCCAGCGTAAAGCAGAGCGTACCAGAACACAGTAGAGCGGAGAAATCCACCGAATGGCAGCGTATAGCAAAAAAGTTGTAGCCAACGTTTCCTAACCCAACGAACCGTAACATAACCAAACCTAACACAACTCAAAGTAATATGCCGCGGCCACAATTGCTGGCACGCCCGGAACGAAGCAGAGCATATTTGAGCACGGTGGAACACAGAAATACGCCGAGTAGCAGTGTACAGCACAAAAGTTAAGGCCAGCCTATCCAAACATAGCCGAACGTAACGTACCAAGAGTAGCATAACATATCCAAACGTGCCGAGACCACTACAGCTGCCCTCCTCAGAGACAAGCAGAACATATTAGAGCAACGTGGAGCGTACACATCCACCGAATGGCGGTTTATAGCAAAAAAGTCAATACTTTCCTGTCCTATGCTAACCGATCGTAACATAGCCGTGCGTTGTGTATCTCAGCCTAACGCGCCAAGACCACTATTGCTGGCCACCACAGAATCAAGCAGGTAATAGCGGAGCACAGCAGAGCCAGAAATCCACCGAATTGCAGTGTATAATACGAATGTCAATGCTATCCTATCCTAACCTGTACAAACGTAACGTAACCAAACGTAACATAACTCTTCCTAACGTGCGGTGATCTTTATTGCTGGCCTCCCTAGATTCGAACAGATTATAGTAGAGCAGAGTAAAGAGTAGAAATACAGCAAATAGCAATGTATACCACAAAGGTCAATGATATCTGAGCCTAACCAGACCTATCATAACCTAATCAGACATAGAATAACCAAACCCTATAGTGCCGAGAACTCTACTGCGGCCTCCCCAGTGCCAAGTATGGCATATTAGGGAGCCGTAGAGCGCAGAAGTTCAACGAATACCGGTGTACAGCACAAATGTCATAGCCATCCTAGCCAAGCTTAAACTGACCTAACCTAGCCAAACGTTACCTAACTCAACCTACCTTTCCACGAACGCCATAAATGGCCTCCACAGAGTCGAATGGGGTATAGTATATCAACGAAGAGCGCAGAAATCCACCCAACAGCATTGCAAATCACAAAAGCTGAAGCTATCCCTTCCTAACCTAACCAAACGTAACCAAACCAAATATAATATGACTCAACCTATCTTGCGGCGACCACTATTGCTGGCCTCCCCGGGGCCATGCAGAACATATTAGAGGAGAGAAGGGCGCAGGCATCTATGGAGTGGCAGTGTAAAGCAAAAAATTCAAAGCCATCCCAACCTTACCCATGCTAACATAAACTAACCGAACGTATCATAACTCAACCTAACATGCCGGCGTCACCATTTCTGACATCCACAGAGCAAAGCAGATCATATTAGAGCACAGATGAGTGGAGAAATCCAACGAAAAGCAGTATGTAGCACAGGAATCGAAGGTACACTGACCTAACCTAACAAATCGTAACACTACCAAACGTAATCAAACTCAACCAAATGTACCACCATCACTGCTGCTGGCCTCGCCATAGGAAAGCAGCTCATATTAGATGAGAGTGGGCTGCAGTATCCAATAAAATCGCGGTGCACGGCAGTAAGGTCAAAGACATCCAAACTTATCCCAAGGTTACGTAGCCAAAACTAACGTAGAAAACATCAACTTAGGGCGCCCCGACTACTGTTGCTGGCCTGCCCAGGGACTAGCAGATTTGAGTAGAGCACAGTGGAGGGCAGGAGTGCACCTAGTATCTGTGTCTAGCATGAAAGTCGTAGAAACCCTAACCTAACTTAGCCTAACCTAACCTAACCTAACGTAACATAACACAACCCAACGTGCCACGACAACTATTGCTCGCATCCCGAGCGCCGAGAACAGTATAGTAGAGCAATGTAAATCGCTGCATTCCGCCGAATGATTGTTCATAGCACAAGAGTCAAAGATACCGTATCCTAACCTAACAAAGCGTAACCCAACGGAACGCTGCCTAGCTGGAACTAACACGCCTAGACCGCTACCGCTGGCCTGCCCAGAGCCAACCAGAACATTCTAGTGCACAGTAGGGTGTAGAAGCCCACATAGTAGCAGTGTATAGCACAATACTCAAAGCAATCGTATCCTAACCGTACCACACCTAACCAAACCAAACGTAACATAACTCAACCTAACGTGCGGCGACCAAACTGCTGGCCTCCCGAGAGTCGAGCAGAGAATAGTAGAGCAACGTAGGGCGCAGAAATCCACAGGATTGCAGTGTATAGCACAAAATTCAAAGCCATCCTAACCATACATAACCGAACCTAACCTTGCCAAGCGTAACATTACTCAACCGAACCTGTCACGACCGCTATTACTGGCTTCCACAGAGACAAGCAGCTGCCAGTAGAGCAATGCAGTGCACAGATTTCGACCGAATAGCAGTGTATAGCACAAGGGTCGCAGCTATGCTATCCAAACATATCCGATCATAGCCTGGCCATGCGTAACAAGTCTCAACCTTGCGTGTCGAGACCGCCATTGCTGGCCACCGAAGTGCCAAGCAGAACAAACTGGAGCACAGTAGAGCGCAGAAGTTCGCCGTATAGCAGTGTAGAGCACAAAAGTAAAAGCAATCCGATCCTAACCTAACCAAACGTAACTTAACCAAACGTAGCCTAACCCTTCCTAATGTGCCAAGACTTCAACCGCTGCCCTCCTCAGAGCCAAGGAGATCGCGTTAGTGGAGAGTAGATCGCAGAAGCGCATAGAATCGCAGGGCATAACACAGAAGTCGTAGCTGCACTATCCTAACGTAGCCAAACTTAACACAATCGAACGTAGCTTAACTAACCCTAACGCGGCGAGACCACCCTTGCTTGCCACCCAAGAACGAAGCTGAATATACTGGAAGGCTGTAGAGCGAAGTAATCCGCCGCATTGCAGTGCGTAGCACAAAAGTCAAAGATATCCTAACCTAACCAGTCCCATCCTAGCCGAGCTAAGCGAATACTATCTAATCATAACGTGCCGAGAATAATATTGCTGGCACCCACAGAGACAAGCAGGGAATATCACAGCAATACAGAGAGCCGACATCCGTCAAATAGCGGCGTATAGCATAAAAGTCAAAACTACCCTATCCTAGCATAGCATAACGTAACACAGCCGAACGTTATACGTGTCGAACAAGGTGCTGAGACCGCCGTTTCTGGCCCCCCAGACCCAAGCAGAACATACTTGAGCACAACAGAGCGCAGAAGCCTACTGAACAACTGTGCATACCACGAAAGTCAAAGCAATCCAAACCTAACCCAAAGCAAAATAACCTAGCCATACGTAGCATAACTCAACCTGACACGCCGAGAGAGCAAGTACTGGCATCCCCAGAGACGAACGGAGTACAGTGCAGCGATATAGATGGAAGGAATGCAGCGAGTTGCGGTGTATAGCACAAAAGCCAAAGCTATCCTAACATACGGTAGCCAACCGTGACATTACCAAGCGTGACATAACAAAATCCATCGTGCCACGACCACTATTAATGTTATCCTCAGATTGGAGCAGATTATAGTGGAGAACACTAGAGCGCACAATCCTACCGAATAGCGTTCTGTAGCATAAAAGTCATAGTTATTCTATCCCAACCTTACCAATCGTAACACAAAAGAACATTATCTATCTCAACCCAACGTGCCGAGAGAACCATTTCTGGCCTCCCCAGAGACAAGCAGAACATACTATAGAACAGTATAGTGCAGAAATGCACCGAACAACTATTTATACCTCGAAGGTTGAAGCTATCCAGACCTAACCTAAACTAACACACCCTAACCGAACGTAGTCTAACAAAACCTGACGCGCCCAGACAACCATTTCTGGCCTGCACAGAGTCGAACAGAGTGGAGTAGAACACAGTAAAGTTTAGAAATGCGCCAAATAGAAATGTATAGCACAAAGGTCAAAGATACCCTGACATCACCAGACCAAACCTAACCCAACCAAACATATAATAACTAAACCTAACGTGCTGTGACTTCTACTGCTGGCATTGCACAGCCAAGCAGAGCATCTTAGAGCGCAGTAAAACGCAGATGTCAACCAAACAACAGTCTACACCACGAAAGTCAAAGCAGTCCACACCTAACACAAACTAACCTAACCTAACCGAACGCAACCTAATTCCAGCTAACATGTCGAGAACAATACTGCTGGCCTCCCCAGAGCCAAGTAGAATATACTAGAGCATAGTAGAGCACAGTGTCTCACAGAAGAGCGTTCTATAGCATAAAGGTCATAGCTATCCAATCCTAACGTTTCCAATCTTAACACAAGGGAACATTATATATCTCAAACTAACGTGCCGAGGCAACAATTACTGGCCTCCACGGAGTCGAGCGGAGTATAGTAGAACACAGTGAATCGTAGAAATAAACCAAAAAGCAGTGTATACCACGAAAGTCAAAGTCATCCTTTCCTAACCTAGCAAATCGTTACGTTGCCAAACCTAACATAACAGAAAATAACGTGACGCGACCACAATTGCTGTCCACCCGAGGGCCACGCAATACATATTAGAGGCGAGTAGGGCGCAGAAATCCATATAATCGCAGTGTACAGCAGAAAAATGGAAGCTATCCGGACATTAGGATGCTAACATAAACTAACCAAACGTAACCTAATTCAACCTAAAACGCCGCGGCCGCTATTTCTGGCTTCCACACAGCCACGCAGAGCATACTAGAGCAAAGGAGAGCGCACAAGTCCACCGAAAGCAGTGTATAGCACAAGAGTCAAAGCTACCGTATCCTAACCTAACCAAACGTAATATAAGCGGACGTACCGTAACACAATCTTACGTGTCACGACCGCTATTGATGGCCTCGCGGGAGCTAAACAGTGTAGAGCAGGGCAATGTAGGACTCTGAAATAGCCTGAATAGCAGTGCACAGCTCCAAAGTGAAAGCCATCCTGACCAAGCCTAACCAAATCTAGTCGAACCAAATGTAACTTGACTCAAACTTTCGTGCCGAGAGCGCTGTACCTGTCGCCCACTGGTACAAGCCGAGTGTGATAGCGCACAGAAGGGCGCAGAAGTCCATATGATATCGGTGTGTAGCATAAAAGACAAGGTATCTTAACCTAACACATCGTAGTATAAGCTGACCAAACATAATCTAAACCAACCTAACGTGCCTCGAACACTCTTGCTGTCCTCCCGAGAGTCGAGCGGAGTATAGTAGAGTAATGTGGAGCGCAGAAATCTACCGAATAGCAGTGTATGGCACGAAAACCGAATTTATACAGATATAACCCATGCAAACTTAACCTAATTAATCGTACCCCAACTCAACGTAACATTCCGGGACCACTATTGCTGGCCTCCCCAGCGCAAAGCAGAATATACTAGAGCACGGTGGAACGCAGATATGCACTGAACAACGGTGCATACCACGCATGCCGGAGCACCCCAACCCAAACCCAGACTAACATAACCAAGCCGAACATAACACAACTCAACCTGACGTGCCGAGACCACCATTACTGGCCTCACGAGAGCCAAGCAGAGAACAGCAGAACAATGTAGGACGCTGAAATGGACGGGATAGCAGTGCATAGCACTAAAGTCAAAGCTTTCCCAACCATACATATCCAAACCTAGCCTGACCGAATGCAACATAACTCAACCTATCTTACCGTGACGAGCATTCCTGGTGTCCACAGACACAAGTAGAGAGTTGTAGCGCACAATACAGCGCAGGAGTCCATAATTTCGCATTGTATAGCAGAAGAATCAATGATATAGGAACCTTACCCATGCAAACATAAACTAGCCAAACGTAACTTAAATCAGCCTAACCTGCAGCGTACACAATTTCCGTCCTCCACACAACATAGCAGAGCATATTGGAGCACGGTAGAGTGGAGAAACCCACCGAGAAGCAGTATGTAGCAGAAAAGAGAAACACAACATATCCTGACCTAACCAATTACAGAACCAAACGTACAGAACACAAACTACCATGCCACCACCACTATTACTGGCCGCGTTAGAGCCAAGAAGAGTATATCAGAGAAGCGTAGGGCGAAGGAATCCATAGAATCGCAACGTACGAAGAAAAGTAAGAGATATCCAAGCCTAACCCAAACTAACATAGCCAAACCCAACGTAGCCGAACTCAACGTAACGTGCCGTGGCCACAATTTCCGGCTTCCCAGGGTCTATAAGATTAGAGCAGAGCGAAGTGGAGGGCAGGAGTGCACTGAATAACTGCGTATAGCACATGTGTCAATGATATCATCACCTAACCAGACCGAAACAAGCCTAACAAAGCGTAGAGCAACAAAGCATAACGTGCCACGGCCAATATTTCCGTCCTTCCCAGAGCCAAGCAGGGCATACTAGAGCACAGTAGAGCTGGGAAATGCACCGGAAAGCAGTATGCAGCACAAAAGTCAAAGGTACCGTATCCAAACCCAACCAATCATAGCACTACCAAACGTATCAAAGCTCAACCAAACGTACCGAGCTCACTATTGCCGGACTGCCCGCAGCCAAGCAGAGCATATTACAGCACATCAATGCGCAGAAATCCACGGCATAGCAGTTTATTGCACGAAAGCCAAAGTTATCCTATCCTAACCTAACCAACGTAACATAAGCGGAAGTGTCGTAACACAAGACATATTGTAACACAACCTGACGTGCTGCGACCAGCTTTGATGGCCTCCACAGAGACGAGCAGAGAATAATAATGGAGAGTTGAGAGCAGAAATCCATGGAATCACCGTGTATAGCGGAAAGGTCGAAGCTATCCAAATCTAACCAGGGCAAACGTAACCTAACGGAACGTATCCTATCTCTTCCTATCGTGCCGAGGCCTCTATTACTGGCTTCCCCAGAGCCAAGCAGAACATATTAGAGCACAGTAGTTCGTAGAAATCCACCGAATAGCAGCGCGTTCCGCGGAAATGGAATCTATCCTAACCCAACACAAACTAACGTAACGTTACCAAACGTACCCTAACTCAACGTAACTTGCCTAGAACACTATTGATGGTCTCCCCAGAGTCGAGCAGAGTATAGTAGAGCAATGAATAGCGCAGAAAACCAACGAATATCAGCGTACTGCACACAAGTCGAAGTTACCCTATCCTGAACTAACCAAACGTACCCTAGCCATACGTAACATAACTCAACTTAACGCGCAGAGAGCGCTATTTCCGCCCTCCCCAAAGCCAACCAGAGCACATCGGAGCACAGTAGAGCGCCGAAATCCACCGAATAGCTGCCTACAGCAAAAAAGTTGAAGGAATCCTGACAAAACATAACCTAACCCAGCCTGAACGAACGTAGCCGTACTAAACGTAACGTGCCGAGATCACTATTGCTGGCCTTCCCGGAGACAAGCTGAAAATAATTGAGCACTGCAGGGGGCAGAAATCCACCTAACAGTAGATTACAGCACTAAAGACGAAGCTATTACCTCCTAACCTACCAATCGAAACATGAACGAACCTAACACAACCCAAGCAAACACGCGGCGACGAATATGGCTGGCCTCCCCAGAGTGAAGCAGAATATGTTAGTGGAGAGTAGAACGCAAGAATACATGGAATCGCACTGAATACCTTGAAAGTCAAAGCTGCCCGAGCCTAACCCAAACCAACTAAGTACAACCAAACATAGCTTAACTCAATCTCACGCACCGACACCACTATTGTTGCCCGAACCAGAGCCAAGCAGGACATACTAGAGCACAGCAGAGCGCAAGAATCCACAGAATAGCAGTGTACATCACAAAAGTTGAAGCTACCCTTACAAAATGTAGCCTAACCCAACCCTACCGAACGTGGCCAGGCTCATCATAACGTGCTGAGTCCACCCTTGCTGGCCTTGCCAGAGCCAAGCTGAAAATATTAGAACTCTGTAGGACGCAAAATCCACCTGGTAGCAGACCGTAGCACTAAAGCCCAATGTATCCTCTCCTAGCCTAGAGAATCGTAACATACACAAATGTATCCTAGCTTACACTAACGTGCCATGGCCACTATTACTGTCCCCACAGAGCCAAGCAGAACATACTGGGGCACAGAAGAGCGCAAAAATCCACCGAATAGCGGTGTACATCACACGAGTTGAAACTTTCCTGACGCAACTTAGCCTGTCCCAACTTAGCCGATCGCAACATGACACAATTTAGCGTGCAGAGACGACTATTTCTGGCCCTCCCGGAGCCAAGCTGAAGGCGTCAGAGTACACTCTGGTGCAGGAATCCGCCTAATTGCGGACTATGGCACTAAAGGCGTAGCGATACTCCCATAACCAAGAGAATCGTAACGTAACCGAACGTATCCTAACACACCCTGGCGCGCCGCGACACCCATTTCTGGCCCCTTTAGAGCCAATCAGGACATACTAGAGCGCAGTAGGGCGCAGTAATCCACCGAACAGCAGTGAACAGCACAAAAGTTAAAGATATCCTGACAAACAGCCTAAACCACCCAAACCGACCGTAACCTGACTCAACCTAACGTGCCCAGACTACTGTTGCTGGCCTTGCCAGAGCCAAGCTGAAAACGTTAGAACACTGTGGGTCGCAGGAGTACACCTAATAGCAGACTGTAGCACTAAAGTCATAGCTACCCCTCCTAACCTAACCAAACGTAATATAACCAAACGTATCCTATCTCAACCTGACGTGCCGAGACCAACACTACCGGCCTCCCCAGGGTCGAGCGGAGTACAGTAGGGCAATGTACAGCGTAAAATCCTTCGAACAGCGGTGTACAACTCAAGATCCAAACCTATCCCGTCCTAACCGGACCAATCGTAATATCATCAAACGTAGCATAACACAACCAATTGTGCCCTGACCACTATTTCTGGCATACCTAGATTCAAGCAGAGTATAGTAGAACACAGCAGAGCTCAGAAAGCCACCAAATAGCAATGAAGAGGACAAAAGTCAAAGATTCCCAGACCAAACCAGGCCCAACCTATCCTAACCAAACGTGGAGTAACTAAACCCAACGTGCCGCGAACACTATTGCTGGCTTCGCCAGACACGAGGAGAATACGATAGAGCCCAGTGGAGCACAAGCGTCCATAGAAAATCAGTTTCGAGCTCATATGTAACAAAGCTATCCTTACCAAACCCAGCGTAGCAAATCCGCGCAAAACGGAATCTAGCTCAACCTAACATGCTGCGTCCAGTATTGCAGGCCTCCACGGGGCCAAGCAGAGCATAATAAAGGAGAGTAGAGCGCAGAAATCCATAGAATCACCGGGTATAGCAGAAAAGTCGAAACCATCAGAATCTAGCCAAAGCTAACGTAATCTAGCCAAACGCATCCTATCTCAACCAAACGTGCCGAGACAGGTATTGCTGGCCTCCCCGTTTTCAAGCAGGGCTTACTAGAGGTGAGCAGAAAGCTGAGGTGCATAGAATGGTAGTCAATAGCACGAAAGTCATAGATACCCTAACCAAACCCAAACAAACCTAACCTAACCAAACGTAACCGACCGCAACTTAACGTGCGGCGGCAACTATTGCTGGCCTCTCGAACGCCAAGCAGCGTACGCTAGAGCGCAGTAAAGCGCAGGAATCCACCGAAAAGCGGTGTGGCATAAAAGTCAAAGCTGTTCTATCATAACCATACCAAACGCAACATAACCGAACGTTATCTATCCCAAACAAACGTGCCGAGAACATTGTTGCCGGCTTAACCAGAACCAAGCCAAAGTCTCCTATCTCAACCTGTCGTGCAAAGACAACTATTACTGGCTTCCCCAGGGCCAAGCAAAAAATACTACAGCACAGTAGGGCGCAGAAATCCGCCAAACAGCAGTCTATACCGCGAAAGTCAAAGCAACCGAGGCCTAGCCAAGGATAACTTAGCCAAACCTAATGTGGCCTAACACAACCGAACGTGTAGAGACCACAACGAGTGGCCTCCACAGGTTCGAGCAGAGTAGAGTAGATCAATGTAGAGCCTAGGAATCCACCGTACCGAGGTGTATAACACAAAAGCTAAAGATACCCTGCCCTAACCTAACCAAACGTAACATAAGCGGAAGTAACATGACCCAAACTGACGTGCCACGACCGCTACTGCTGGCCTCACGAGAGCTACGCATAGCATAGCAGAGCAATGTAGAACGCAGGAATCCACCGAATAACTGTATATAGCACGACAGTTGTAGCTAACATAATCAAACTTTACCTAAGCTAATATGCCCAAGCGTAAACTAACACAACCTTACGCGACCCGACCGCCATTGCTTGCATCCCAAGAGTCGAGGAGAGTATAGTAGAGCAACGCAGAGCGCCGTTATCGACCGAATAGCAGTGTAAAGCACAAAGGTCAAAGTTACACAAGCCATACCTTTTCTAACCTAGCCAAGCCAAGCGTAGCCTATCTCTAAATAGCGTGCCGGCAACACTATTGGCGGCCTCCCGAGAGTCAAGCAGAGTATAGTAGAGCAATGTAGAGCGCAGAGTACCACCGAATAGCAGCTTATAGCACAAAGGTCTATGCTACCCTATCATAACCTATTCAAACGTAGCATAACAAAACGCAACATAACTCAGCCTAACGTGCCGAGACCATTATTGCTGCACTCACCAGAGCCAAGTAGAAGATATTAGAGGGGAGTAGAGCTCAGATATCTATAGAATCGCAGTGCGCAGTACAATAGTCGAAGCTACGATATCCTAACATCACCATACGTAACATAATAGAACGTAGCTTAGCCCAACCGAACGTGGCGCGAGAACTATTGCTTGGCCCACAGAGCCAAGCAGGATTTACTGGTTCACAGTAGAGCGCAGAAATCCATCGCCTTTCTGTGTGCAGCAGAAGAGTTTAAGGTACCCTAAGCTAACCTGACCCAACATAACCTAATCGAACGTAGAATAACAGATATGAGGTGCCGAGGCTACCATTGCTGGGTTCTCCTTAGCCAAGCAGACCATATTAGAGCAATGTAGAGCGCAGAAACCCACCGAGCGGCGGTCTATAGCACAAAAGTCGAGCTACGCTCTCCTAACCTGGCCATACGTAACACAACCTTACGTAATATATCTCAACCTAACGTAACGAGTCCGCTATAGCTTACCCCCACAGAACCAAGCAGCACGTACTAGAACACAGTAGAGCGTAGAAATCCATCGCGAAACAGTGCACACCACATGAGTCGGAGCTCTCAAAACATAACGCGGACTTTCATAAACTAACCAAACATAGCCCAATTCAACCTAACGTGACGAGACCACTATTGCTGGTCTACTCAGAGCCGTGCAGAGCGTATAAGAGTTGAGCGAAGAAATTCACGGAATGGCTGTGTATTGCACAGAAGTCAATGCTATACCATCCTAACATATCCAAACGTGATATATACAAACGTATCATAGCTGAACCTAACGTGTCGAGACAACCATTGTTGGAATCCCCAGTGCCAAGTAGAATATACTAGACCACAGCAGAGCTCACGGAGCCACCAAATAGCAGCGTATAGCATAACAGTCAAATAGGTCCTTCCCTAACCTGACCTAGCCTAACCTAACCAAACGTAACTTAAGCAAACGTGACCTAACCCACCTAACTTGCCCATACCGATATTCCTGACTTTCACAGAGCCAACCTGGAAATACCAGAGCGCAGTAGATTTCAAAAATCCTCCGCATTGCAGTGTAATGCACAGAAGTCAGTGGTATCGTAACCTAACCTGACCTGTCCTAACCCAACCATACGTAGCCTGACTTAATGTAACGTGCCGATACCTTTGATGCTGTCCCGCCCGGAGAAAAGCTGAACATATTAGGGCAGAGGAGAGTGCAGAAATCCAACGAATTACAGGGTATAGCACAAGAGTCTAAGCCATCCTGGACAAACCTAACCAATCGTAGCATATCCAAACGTATCCTAACACAACCTATGGAACAGCGACTGCTATTGCTGGCCTCCCCGGGGTCGTGCAGATCATAGTGGAGCGCCGTATTCCACCGAATTGCAGTATATGCTACGGAATTCGAAGCTACCCAAAGCTAACCCAAACTAGCATATCCAAACCAAACGATGACTAACACAACCTAACGTGCCAAGACCACTATTGCTGGCCTCCCCAGAGCCCAAGAAGAGCGTAGTAGAGTGCAGAAGGGCGCAGTAATCCACCGAACAGCAGTGTACAGCAAAAAAGTCATCGCTGCCCTAGCCTATCCTAACCATGCGTGACATATCCAAGCTCAACATAATCCAATCTAGCGTGCCTAGACCATTATTGCAGGCTTCTTCATTGCCAAGCAGAACATTTCAGAGAAGAGTAGGGCGCAGAAGTCCATAGAATGGCGGTGTATAGCGGAAAAGTGAAAGACACCCTAACCTGACTCAAACTATCCTAATATAACCGAACGTAACGTAACTCAAACTAACGTGCCCAGACCACCAATGCTGGCCCACCGAGAGCCAAGCTGAGCATATTAGAGCATTGCAGGGTGCAGAAATCCGTCGAAAAGCAGTGTATAGAAAAATAGTCGGAGCTAGCATCTCCGAACATAGCCAATCGAAGCGCAACCGGACGTAACCTAACTGAGCCTAACGTAACGCGATCACAATTACTGGCCTGACAGAGCAAAGCAGAATATTTTAGAGAGTAGAGAGCAGAAATACATAGAATCTCAGGGTATAGGAGAAAAGTCAGAGCCCTCCAGACTTAACCCAGACAAGTATAACCTAATCAAACGTAACATGACACAATCTAAAGTGTCTAGAGCATTATTCCTGACGTCCGTAGAGACAATCATAATATGATAGAGCACAGTAGAACCCAGAAGCTCATAGCATTGCAGTGTTGAGCACAAGAGTCTAAACTATACCAACCTAACCAAGAATAACCTAACACAACCAAACTGAATCTAGCTCAACCTAACGTGCCGCGACCAGTATTTCTGGCCTCCGGAGAGCCAAGCAGAGCATAGTGGAGGAGAGCCGAGCGCAGAAATACATAGTATCGCTGCGTATTGCCGAAAGGTCGAAACTGTCCAAACCTAACCAAAGCTAAAGTAACCAAGCCAAACGTATCGTGCCTCAACCTATAATAGCGAGACCATTATTACTGTGGTACCCGGTGCCGAGCAGAATAAGCTAGAACACAGTAGAGTTAAGAAATCTACCGCATTTCAGTGTACAGCGCAAAAGTAATAGATAACCTATCCTAGCCCAAACGCAGCCCCCTAGAGTAAAGCACAGCATATAAGATTACAGTAGAGCGCAGGAATCCTCAGGATGGCAGTCTATAGCACTAAAGTCAAAGCTGCCCTTGCATGACCGAGCCAAACATGGCATAACCAAGCGTAACCTAACGCCACCTAACACACCTACACCGCAATTGCTGTCCTCTCCAGAGCTAAACAGAATATACTAGAGCACAGCAGATCACAGAAGTCCGCAGCGTTGAATTGTAATGCTGAAATGACGAAGATAACCTAATCTAGCCTAACATAACCTAAACCAAAGGAACGTAAGCTAACTCAGCATAAGGTGCCGAGACCACTGTTTCTTCCTTCCCAGAGGCAAACTGAACATATCAAACTAAATTGCAGCGCAGAAATCAACCGACTAGCGGAGTATAGCAAAAAAGTCAATGCTACCCTCTCCAACCCTAACCAATCGTACCATAACCAAACTTAACCTAACACAACGAGCAGCAACCACTATTACTGGCCTCCCCAGAGTCGTGCAGGGTATCGCAGACCACAGTAGAGCGCAGAAATGCACTGAATGACAGTATATGATAAGAAAGTCAAAGATATCCAAACTAAACCTAAACGAACATAACCTAACCAAACGTATCCTAACTCAACCGAACGTTCCACGAACATTACTGCTGGCCTCCACAGAGACAAGCAGAACATTCTAGAACGCAGTGGAGCATAGAAATCCTCAGAATAGTAGTGTATAGGGCAAAAGTCAAAGTTATCCTATCCTTGCCCAACAAAACGTAATCCAGTCAAACGTAACATAACTCAGCCTAACGGGTCGAGACCACTATTCCTGGCGTCCCCGGAGACAGACGGAGTGCGCTAGCGCACAATAAGGCGCAGAAATCCTGAGAAATGCGGTGCGCAGCACAAAGGTCATAACAATCCTGTCCTATCCCGTCGTTACCTAACAAAACCAAATGTATCCTGTCACAACCAAAATTGCCGCAACCACTATTTCTGGCTTCCCAGGGCCATGCAGAACCTATTGGAGCAGAGCAGAGGCCGAAACCCATAGAACCGCAGTGTAGAGTAGAAAAGTCATAGCAATCAAAACGTAACCCATGCTAACATAACCTAACAAAGCGTAACCAAATAAAACCTAACGTGCCGCGGCCACTATTTCTGGCCACCACAGAGAAAAGCAGAGCATGTTACAGCAGAGCAGTATCAAACCTAACCAAACCTAAACTAACCAAGCGTAACCTAACTCCACCTATCATGCCACAACCACCATTGCTGGCGTCCCCAGAGTCGTGTAGAGAACAGTAGAGTAACGAAGAGAGCAGAAATCCACCGAAAAGTAGTGTACACCACAAAAGTCAAATACATCCTACCCTAACCTAGCCAAACGTATTATACCCGGACGTAACCTAACAAAACCTATCGTGCCTAGACCATTATTGCTTGCCTCGCCATCGCAAAGCAGAACATTTTGGTGGAGAATAGAGCGCAGATGTAAACAGGGTGGCAGTGTATTCCAGAAACGTCAAAGCTGTACGAACGTAACCTATGCTCAAGAAACCAGGCCAAACGTAACCTATCAAAACCTAACGACCCGCGGCCGCTACTTCTGGACTCCCCAGAGAAAAGCAGAGCATGTTAGAGCAAAGCAGGACGGAGAAGTCCACCCAAAATCAGTCTACAGCACAAAAGTCATATCTATCCTATCCTAAGCTAACCAATCGTTGGATGACCAAACGTAATCTGACACAACCCAACGTGCCGCGACCAGTATTGCTCACCTCCAAAGCGCCAGGCAGAGTATACTAGAGAACAGTAGAGTGTAGAAATCGGCCGCTTTGCAGTGAATAGCGCAAAAGTCAAATATGTCCTGACCAAACACTACCTTACCAAACCTGACGAAACGTACAATAGCGCAACCGTACTCACCGCGGCTACAGTTTGAGGCCTCCCAGCGCAAAGCAGGGCATGGCTGACCACAGTAGTGGGCAGAAATCCGCCGAAGAGCAGTGTGTAACGCAAATATCACAGAAGCCCTGGGCTAAATTATTCAAACACAACAATACCAAACGTAACGTAACTCAACCTAACGTGCCTAGAACACTACTGCTGATATTCCCAGGCCCAAGCAGAACATAATAGAGCACACTAGAGCGCAGGAGTCCACCGAATTGTAGTGTAATGTACAAAAGTCAAAGCTACCCTATCTAAATATATCCAACCATAACGTAGCCAGACTGAGCATAACTGAGCCTAAACGTACCGCAACCTCAATTGCTGGTCTCCCCAGAGTTGAGCAAATCTTTCTATAGGAATGTAGAGCGCAGAAATCCATAGAAGCGCAGTGTACAGCACAAAAGTCATATCTTTCCAGACCTAACTCTGGTCAACCTAGCATAACCAGAAGCAGACTACCTATACGTAACGTGCAGCGACCCCACTTGGTGGCCTCCTCAAAGCCGAGCAGAATATAGTGGTGCACTGTCGAGCGCCGAGGTCCACCCGAAGACAGTGTATAGCACGAATGCCAAAGCTACACATACCGAACATGGTCTAACCTAAGCTAACCATACGTAACGTAACTCAACCTAACGTGCAGAGACCACCGTAATTGGCCACCACAGATACAATCGGAGCATGTAAGAGAATATAAAAGCGCAGAAATTATCCGAACAGCAGAGTATAGCACAAAAGTCAAAGCAGCCTATCCTCTCCTAGCCAAGCTTAACACAGCCAATCGTAATATGACTAAAGCCGACATGACGAGACCGCTATTGCTGGCCTCCACAGAGCCAAGCAGAACATACTAGGGAACACTAGTGTGCAGAAATCCTCCGAACAACAGTGTGCAGCAGGAAGGACAAAGCTATCCTTACCGAACTTATCCTAACATAGACTAACAATCCGTAACATCACACAACATAACGTGCCGAGCCCAATATTGCTGCCATTCCCAGGGCTAAGCGGAAAACGTTAGAACGTAGTAGTTCTCAGAAATGCGCGAATAGCAGAGTATAGCAGAAAAGTCTAGAATGTCCTATCCTAACCTCTCCAAACGTAACATAACCGAACGTAGCGTATCTCAATCTAACGTGCCGAGGCCATTATTACTGGCCGTCACAGGGGCAAACAGAGCATACTAGATCACACTAGAGCGCAGAATTCCGCCGCATTGCAGTGTATAGCAGAAAAGTCAAATATTTCCTTACCCAAATTCACATTACCTAACCTGTACAAACGTAGTATAACTCAACGTAACGTGACGAAAACTATATTGCCGGCCTCTGCAGAGACAATCAAAGCATATTAGGGAGTACTAGAGAGTAGAAATCCACCGAAGAGCAGTGTATAGCACAAAATTTGATGCTACCCTCTCCTATCCTAACCAATCGTAATATTACTAAGCGTACCCTAACAAAACCTATCGTGCCATGACCACTACTGCTGGCCTGCCCAGAGTCGAGCAGAGTTTATTATAGCACAGTACAGCGCAGAAATACAGCGAATAGCTGTCTATGCCAAGAAAGTCAAAGCTACCCAAACCTAACGCGGACGAACATAACCTTGCCCAACGTAGCCTAACTCAGCCTAACGCTGCGAGACCATCATTGCTGCACTCCTCAGAGCAAGGCAATGCACGACCGGGCACTGTGGAGCCGAGAAATCAACCGAGTAGCAGTGTACAGCGCGAAAGTCAATGCTATGCCCTCCTAGCCCTACCAATCGCAACGTAACCAAACCTAACATGACTAAGCCCAACGTGACGCGACCACAGTTGCTGGCCTCCCCAGAGTAGGGCAGAGTACAGTAGAGCAATGTAGAGCGTACAAATCTATCGAGTGGAAATGCATAGCATAAAAGTCGACGCTACCCTCTTCCAACCAATCCCAATGTAATAAGACCAAACGTAACTTGAACTAACTTGAAGTGCCGAGGCCACTATTACTAGAATCGCCAGCGCCAAGCAGAATACACTAGAGCACAGTAGAGCGCAGGAAGCCATCATTTAGCAGCGAAGATCGCAAACGTCAAAGTTACTTTAGCCTCACCAGACATAACCTGTCATAACAAAACGTAGCCTAACTCAACGTACCATGCCGATACCACTATTGCTGCCCTAAACAGATGCAGGCAGAGCGAATTAGAGCGCTGAAGAGCGCAGAAACCCGCCGAATATCTGTGTATAGCGCAAAAGTCAAAGCCATCCTCTCCCATCATAACCGAACGTAACATAACCAACCGTAGCGTATTTCAACCTAATTTGAGGAGACCACTGTTACTGGACACCCCAGATTCGAGCAGAATGTGGCAGAGCAATGTAGAGCGTGGAAATCCACCGAAGATCAGGGTGTGGCGCAAATGCCGAAGACAACCTGACCAAACCTATCCTACCCTGTTCTTGTCGAACGTAGCATAACGAAACCCAACGTGCCGCGGTCACAATTGTTGGCGTCCCCAGAGGCAGGGAGAAAATGATAGAGCAATGTAGAGACTAGAGGACCAAAGCATTGCTGAGTTAAGCACAAATGTCTAAGCCATCCTAACCAAACCCAAAGTAACACAAAACAGCCAAACGTAATATAACTCAACCTAACTAGCCGCAGACAGTATAGCTGCCCTCCAAAGAGCGAAGCAGATCATTACTGAGGAGGGTTGAGCGCAGAAATCCATAGAATCGCAGTGTATAGCAGAAAAGTAGAAGTTATCCGAGCCAAACCATGGCAAACATAACATAACCAAGAGCAGCGTATCTCAAGCTAAATAGCGAAACCACAATTACTGGCCACCCCAGAGCCAAACGGTACCTACTAGAGCACATCACAGGGATAAAACCTACCGCAATTCTGCGTGCTGCACAAAAGTCAAAGATATTTTACCCTAACCCAAACAAACCCAAGCTAACCAAGCGTAACCTAACTGTACCTAACGTGCCGCGGCTACTGTTTCTGGCCTCCACAGAGCAAAGCAGAGCATATTAGATCACAGTAGAGAGCAGAAATCCACCGAAGGGTTGTCTACAGCACAAAAGTAAAAGCTATCCTTGCTTAACCTAACCAAACATAGCATAATCGAACGCAACATAACTCCACCTAACAGAACTACACCACTATTGCTGACCTCCCCAGAGCCAAACAGAATGTACTACAGCATAGTGTATCACAGACATCTGTGGCATTTCGGTGTCTAACGCAAAGGTCAAAGATATCCTTACCTAACCGAACCTAACCTAACAAAGCCAAACGCTGCCTAACTAAGCGTTGCGTGCCAAGACGCGCAGAGCATGGTAGAGCACAGGAAGCGCAGAAATCCAACGAATAACAGTCTATGCCAAGAAAGTCAATGGTATCCAAACCTAACCCAAACGAACGTAACCATTCAGAACGTAGCCTAACTCAGCCTAACGCGCCGAGAACACCATTCCTGGTATCCCCGGAGCTACTAAGAGTATATTAGAGCACAGTAGAGCGCAGGAATCTGCCGAATAGCAGTGTATAGCACAAAAGTCAAGGCCTTCGTAGCCATACCTAACCTAACCTAACCTAACCGGACGTTACCCAACTCAACCTATTGTGCCACGACCGCCATTGACAGCCTCCCCAGTGTCGAGTAGGGTATAGTAGAGCAACGTGGAGCGTAGAAGTCAACCGAACGGCAGTATACAGCACAAAAGTAAAGGATATCCTGTCCTAACGAAAGGACGCATAACATAGACAAACGTAACCAAACACTACATAAAGCGCCGCCACCGCTATTGCTGGCTACCACAGAGGCAAGCGGAACATGTTAGGGGATAGTAGAGCGCTGAAATCCATAGAATCTTCGTGTACGGCAGAAAAGCCAAAGACACCCAGGTATATCCCATAGTATCATATCCAAACCTGCATGGCAAACTTAACATAATGGGCCGCGACCATTATTGCTGGCCTCCACGGGTCCATGAAGAATAGTGTAGAGCACTGTAGAGGACAGGGATACACCGAATAACAGTTTATAGAACGAAAGTCGAAGCGACCCTGACCAAACTTATCCTAACATAAGCTGACCATGCGCAACCTAACTGAACCTACAGTGCCGCGACCACTATTGCTGGCCTCCCGAGTGTCGATCAGGGTATTGTAGAGCAATGTGGATCGCAGATATCCACCGAATATTAATGTACAGCACAAGAGTCTAAGCTATCCTATCTTAACATATACAAAAGAAGTATATGCAAACGCAATATGTCGCAACGTAACGTGCCGAGACCACTATTGTCATCATCGCCAGAGCCACGCTGATCATATTAGAGCAAATTGGAGGGCAGTTATCCAGCGAAAAGCAGTGAATAGCACAAGAGCCAAAGTAGCGTATCCTAAAATAGCCAACCGTATCATACACAAACGTAACCTGAATAAACTTAACACAACGAGACTACATTGTCCGGCCCCCACAGAGACACGCAGAATGTAATGGAGCACAGCACAGCGCAGAAATCGACCGCATTGCAGAGAATAGCACAAATGCCGTAGATATCCCAAAGAAACCTGACGTAACCTAACCAAGCCAAACGAAACATATCCCAATCTAACGTGCAGCGGCCCCCGTTGCTCGCATCCCGGTAGCCGAGCGGAGTATAGTAGAGCAACGAACAGCGCGAAAATTCACCGAATAACAGTGTGTAACGCAAAGGTCAAAGAAATCCTCACCAAACCTTCCGAACATGGCCCATGGAACCGTAAAATAGCTCAACCTAACATGCCGTAACCACTGCTGCTGGCCTCCCAAGAGGCAAGCAGAATAGAGTAGAGCTCAGTAGAGCGAAGAAATCCACCGCATGGCAATGTATGGCAATAAATTCAAAGATATCGAAACCATATCAGAACTAACCTAACCTAACCAATAGAAGCACATCTCTGAGTAAGGTGCCTAGACCACTATTGCTGGCCTCCACAGAAACAAACAGAACATGCTAGAGCACACAAGGTGGCAGGAATCAATCTAATGGCAGTGTATAGCATAAATGTCAAAACAATCCTCTCCTTATATATCCAACCTTAACATTACAAAGCGTGACATGGCACATCCTAACGCACCGCGACCACTACTGCTGGCCTACCCATGGTTAAGCTGTGTATTGTAGAGCACAATCGAGCGTAGAGTTCCTACGAATATCAGTGTATAGCGCAAAAGTCAAACGAATCTTGACCTAACGCGGCCTACCCTAACCCACCGAAACGTAGAGTAACAAAACATATCGTGACTTCTCCAATATTGCTGGCCTCCCGAGAGCCGAGCAGAAAATGTTAGAGAACAATAGAAAGTAGGAATCCACCGAATAGTAGTGAAAAGTGCAAAAGATGAGGTTACCGTGTCCTAACATTGCCAAACGTAACATGAGCATACGTAACGTTACTAAACCTGCCGCGCCGGGACCACTACTGCTGTCCTCCACAGAGCCAAGCTGGGGATATTAGAACACAGTAGAGCGCGGATATCCGTGGATAGCGGTGTAAAGCTCAAAAGTCTAAACTGCCCCATCCTAGCCTCACCAAACTTAACACAAACGAAAGTAGCATACCTGTGCCTAACGTGCCGCGACTACTACTGCTGCCCCCCCCCCCCCAAAAGCAAAATATGCTAGAGCGCAACAGAGAGCAGAAGTCGACCGCATTCTTGTGTACAATGCAAAAGTCAAACATTCACCGACCAAACATGTCCTAACCGAACCTATCCAAACGTAGTGTAACTCTACATGTCCTGACGAAACAAACGTTTCTGGATTCTACAGGACGAAGCAGAGCATATTATAACAAATTAGAGAGCAGAGATCTGCCGAAAAGCAGTGCTTAGCTCAAAAGTCAAAACAACCCTATCGTGATATATACAATCTTAACATAACCCAACGTAACATAAGTAAATATAGCGCTCCGCAACCACTATGGCTGTCATCCCCAGAGTCGAGCAGAACATATTAAAGGAAAGTAGAGCGCCGGAATCTATAGAATCGCGGTGTATAACTCGAAAGTTATAGCTACACAAACTCTACGCAAGTAACCATGACCCAACCAAGCGTCGCCCAACACAACATAACGTTCCAAGGCCACAATTGCTGCGCCCCACATATCAAAGCAGAACATACTAGAGCACACTAGAGGGCCGAAGTCCAGCTGATAGAAGTGTACAACACAAAAGTCGAAGCTACCCTATCCTTATATATCCAACCTTAACGTAACCAAACGTAGCCTACTACAACATAACGCGCCGCGACCACTATTACTGTCATTCACACAGCCATGCAGAATATCCTACAGCACAGTAGAGAGCAGAAATTAACCGCATTGCGGTACAAAGCACAAAAGAGGAAGATATTCTATCCTAACCTTACCTAACCTACCCCATCTCAAGGTAGTGTAACTCAACATAACGTGATGAGGCCTATATTTCAGGTCTACCCGGAGCCAAGCAGAATATATTAGAGCACTGTAGAAAGCAGAAATCCACCGAATAGCAATGTATAGCGCAACAGTCGTGGCCATCGCATCCTAACCAATCCGAACGAAGCAAAACCGATCGTAACATAATACATACTATCGTTCCGAGGACACTATTGCTGGCCTTCCAAGAGCCAAGCAGAATATACTAGAGCGCAGCAGAGCGCAGAAATCCATCGCATTGTAGTGTACAGCAGAAAAGTCATGCACACCCTGACCAAACTTGACCAAACCTAACTAATTCATACATAGTGTAACTAAGCATAACGAGACGAGACCAATATTGCTGGGCTCCCAGGAGCCAAGCAGAGCATACTAGAGCACACTAGAGCGCAGAAATACACCGAATAGCAGTGAATGGCACAAAAGTCAAAGTAGCATGTCCTATCGTAGCCAAACGTAACATATCCAAGTGTAGCCTAACAGAAGCTAACATGGCGATACCGCTATTGCTGGCCACCAGCATTAACCTAACCCAACCAAACGTAGTCTAACCCAAAATAACAGGCCGCAAACGCAATTCAGGGACTTCGTAGAGCCAAGTAGAGTATGTTAGGGCATATTAGAGCGCAGAATCCCCCCAAAAAGCAGGTTACAGCATAAAAGTCGGAGTAGCATATCCTAACACAGACAAACGTAACATAACCAAACCGAAGATGACGAGACCACTACTGCTGTCCTACACAGAGACAATCCGAAAGTACTAGAGAGCAGTAGTGCGCTGATATCCACCGCATGGTGGTGAACAGCACAGGAGTCAAACATAGCCTAACTTCACCTGACCTCACCGACCATAACGTAACTGATCATAACGTGCCACGGCCACTATTGCTCACCACCCCAGGGTCCAGCGGGGTATAGTAGAGCAATATAGAGCGCCGAAATCCACCGAATTGCAGTGTATAGCACAATGGACAAAGAAATCGTTACCGAAACATCACAACTTAACCTAACGAAACGTAACGTAACCCTACCTAACGTGCCGAGACGGCTATTGCGGGCTTACCCAGATCCATGCAGAGAATACTAGAACACAGTAGAGCGCAGAAACGCGAGGATAGCAGCGTACAGCACAAAAGGCCGAGATATAAAGACCTAGCCTGATGTAACCTAACCTTACGGACCGTAGCATGACTCATCATAACGTGCCGCGACCACTGCTGCTGGCGTCCGCACAGCCAAACGCAATGTGGAAGAGCACATTAGATCACAGGAATCCAACACATAATAGCGTATAGTATGAAAGTCATAGCTCTCCTAACCGAAATTAACCTAACCTAACCAAACCAAGCGTAACCTAATGCAATCTAACATGCCACGAAAACCACTGCTCGCCTTCCCATAGTCGTGCGGAGAATAGTGGGGCAATGTAGAGCGCGGAAATGCACCGAATAGCAGTATATACCACAAAGGTCATAGAAACCCTGACGATGCCTTCCTAACCTAACCCAACGATACGCAGCGTAACTAAATCTAACGTGCAGAGGCCACTGTTACTGGCCACAATAGAGCAAAGCAGAGCACATTGGAGCACAATAAAGCGCAGAAAGCGCCGCATTGCAGTCAATAGCACAGAAGCCGTATATACCCTTTCCTAACCTGACCTAAACTAACCTAACCGAACGCAGCATAACACCATATGACGTGCCGCGGCCACTGCTCCTGGACTTCCAGAGCAACGCAGAATGTAGTAGAGCACGGTAGATCACAGAAATCTACCGAAAAACTGTGTATGGCACGATAGCATGTGCCACTCTAGTAAAACTTGGCGTAACCTAGCATGTCCGACCGTAACCTAACTCAGCCTGACGAGCCACGACCACAGTCGCTCGCCTCCCAGAGTCGAGCAGAGTATAATAGAGCAATATACAACGAAGATGTCCATCGAATAGCAGTGTATGGCACAGAAGTCGGAGATACCATAACCCTGCATGTCCTAATCAAACCTAACCAAACGTAGCATACCTCAACATAACGTACCGCGATCACTGCTTTTGGCATCCGCGGAGACAAGCAGAATATAGTAGAGCACAGTAGATCGCAGAAATCCATAGAATAACAGTGTATGTCACGAAAGTCAAAGCTATACTACCCAAACGTAGCCTAACATAACCTAGTCAAGCGTAGCATTTCTCAACATAACGTGCCGCGACCAGTACAGCTGGCGCGCGCAGGGCAAGGCAGAATATAGTAGAGCGGAGTAGATCACAGAAATACACCGAATAACAGTGTATAGCATGAAGGACAATGCAATCCTCTCTAATCTTAGCCTAATCTAATCCAACAAAAAGTAAACTAATTGAGGACAGCTTGCAACGACCACTATTTTTCGCCTCCCCAGATTCGAGCAAAGTATAGTGGAGCAATGTGGAGAGCAGAAATCTACCGAATAGCAGTGTACGGCAGAAAGGTCGATGATATCCTATCCTAACTTGGCATAACATAGCCTAATCGAACGTAGCATAACACAACTTAACGTGTCGCGACCGCTATTCATGGCCTTTGTTGAGCCAAGCAGAGCGTATTACAGCACACTGGGGCGCAGAAATCCACCGAATGACAGTGCATAGCACAAAAGTCAAAGATATCCTAACCTAGCCAGACCTAACCTAATCTAACCTAACGTAGTATAACACAACATTACGTGCCGCGATCACTATTGATGGCCCTCGTAGTGCACGACATAGCACATTGGAGCGAATTAGAGCGCAGTAATCCACCCAACAGAAGTCTATAGCACAAAAGACAAAGTAGCCTATCCTAACGAAGCCAACTGTAATATAATCAAACGTAACCTGCCTCAACCTATTACGACGAGGAAATTGCTGCTGGCCTCCACAGAGACAAGCCGAATGCACTAGGGCGCAGTAGTGCCCAGAGATCCACCGTATTATAGTGAATAGCACAAAAGTCGAATATCTCCTAACCGAACCAGGCCTAACCTAACATAACCGAACATAGCATAACTCTACATTACTTGCCGCGACCACTGCTCCCGGGTTCCGGAGAGCCAATCAGAATGTGGTAGAGCACAGTAGATCACAGGATCCCACGGTATAGCGGTGTAAAGCGCAATAGTCGAAGTAGCCTATCCTAACCAAGCGAAATGTAACATAACCAAACGTAACCTATCTCTACCTAACAGGACCAGATAACCATACTGACCTCCACAGGAGCAAGCAGAGTGTACAAGAGCACAGCATTGCGCTTAAATCCACCGCACAGAAGTGAAAAGCACAAAAGTCGAAGGTACCCTAACATAACCTGACCTAACATGACCTAACCGAACGTAGCGTAACTCAGCAGAGCGTGTCGCGACCACTGCTGCCGGACTCCCCAGAGCCGAGGAGAATGAAGTAGAGCACAGTAGATCAGAGAAATACACCGAATCACAGTGCACGGCACGAAAGTCAATGATGTCCTAATCAAACTAAACCTAACCTAACGTAACATAACGCAACCTAACTCAATCTAACGGTCCGCGAACGCTATTGCCCTCATCTCGGTCGTCGAGCGGAGTATAGTTGTGCAATGCAGAGCTCAGAAATCCACTGAATAGCGGTGCATGTTACAAAATTCGAGGATACCATAATCAAACCTGACGCAACGAAACCTAACCGAACGTAGCATAAATGAACTTAATGTGCCGCGACCACAGCTGCAGGCACACTCAGAGCCAAGCAGAATACTGAAGAGCACAGTGGACCAGAGAAATCGACGGAAAAGCAATGTAAAGAACGAAAGTCAATGTCTCACATCCTATCCACGCCAAACATGACAGGTCCAAACGTAGCATAACCCAACCTAACCTAACGAGAACACCATTGCTCGCCTCCACAGAGACAAGAAGAATGTACCACAGCTGAATATAGCGCAGAAGCCAGACGCACTTCTGTGGATGGCACAAAAGCCCTTCACACCATATCCTAACCAGACCTAATCTAAGCTAAAGGAGCACGGCATAACACAACATCGCGTGCTGCAACCACTGCTCCTGGCCTCCCCAGAGCAAAGCAGAATGTAGGAGAGCACAGTAGGCCCCAGAAATCTGCCGAAAACTTGTGTAACCACAAAAGAGTATGTAGCCTATCCTAACATAGCCAAACGTGACGTATCCAAACCTAACCTAACTCAACCTAACGTGCCTAGATCACAATCGCTGGCCCTCTCAGAGGAATGAAGAATGTACTAGAGCACAGTTGTGCGTAGAAAACCACAGCATTGGAGCTCACGGCACAAAGGTCGAAGATATACTTACCCAACCAGACCGAACCTAGCCTAGACAAGCGAAGCATATCTCAAAGCAACGTACCGCGACCGCTACTCCTGGCCTACCAAGAGCCAACCAGAATGTTGTAGAGCACAGTAGATCACGGATGTCTACCGAAGAGAAGTGTATAGAAAGAAAGTCAGGGTTACCCTGACCAAACTTAAACTAACCTAGCCTATCGTACCAGAAACCAACGTAACCTAACGTAACCCAACGCAGAAATCCTGACCGAACCCTCCGAACCTAAACTAATGAAATGTAACCCAACTCAACGCAACGTGCCGGGATCACTATTACTGCCCCCCCCCCTCCACCCAGAGCCAAGCAGATCATATTATGGCACTCCAGAGCGCGGAAACCCGCCGAATAGCGGTGTGCAGCAGGAAAGTCGGTGATAACCAGACCGAGCTTGACACAGGATAACCTAACCAAACGAAACGTAACCCAGCCTAACGTGCCGAGACCGCTATTTCTTTCCACACCAGAGCCAAGCAGAGTGCAGTACGGCAGAGCAAATTGCAGATATCCAACGAAAAACTGTGTATAGCATGGATGCAAAAGCTATCCTGTCCAAATACAGCCTAATTCGGCAACGTCCATCGTAAAATACCACAACTTATAGTGCCACTAAAAAAACTAGAGCAATGTACAGCCCAAAAATCCACCGAATAGCAGCGTTCAGCACAAAATTCGAAGATATCCTAACATAACCTGGCCTATCCTAACATACCCAAACGTAGCATACCTGAACGTAAAGCCGCGACCACTGCTGCTGGCAACCCAGCGCCAAGCAGAATTTAGTAGTGCACAGTAGGTTACAGGTATCCATCGAATAACGGTGTATAGCACGTAAGACAAAGCTATCCCAACACAACTTGTCCCAGCCTAACCTAAACAAACACAGCTTAACACAAAGTACCGTGCCATGACAATTATTGCTCGCCTACCCACGGTCGAGCAGAATATAGTAGAGCAATGTAGAGGGCAGAAATCCACCGAATCGCAGTTAATAGTACAGTAGTCAAAGAAATCCTAACCGAGCTCTCCTTACCTATCCTAACGGAACGTAACCTTACTCAACCTAATGTGCCGAGACACCTATTGCTGGCCAACCCAGAGCCAAGCAGAACATATTAGAGCTCATTAGAGCGTTGAAATCCAGAGAAAGCTTGTATAGCACGAAAGCCACAGTAGCCTCTACTAACCTAGCCGAACGTAACATACACATACGTAACCTAAATTAACCTATCATGACAGGATTAGTATTGCAGACCCCCACAGGGGAAATCAGAATGTACTAGGGCACAGTAGTGTGCAGTAGTCCACCTCATTGCTGTGAATAGCTCAAAAGCCATTGACATGCCCACCCAACCCGACCTAATCTGACCAAACCAGGCGCAGCATAACCCTACATGGCGTACCGCGGCCACTGCTCCTGGCCTCTCCGAAGCCAAGAAGAATAGAGTAGAGCAGAGTAGATCGCAGGAACCCAACGGATAACAGTGTACAGAACGAAAGTCAGATCTATCTTAACTAAACATGGCCCAACCTTACCTAGCGCAAGATAACCTAACTACGGGTAACGTGACACGACCACTATTCCACTCCTCCCCGGCGTCGGGCAGAGTACAGTAGAGCAATATAGAGCGCCGAAATCCTCCGAATAGCAGTGTGCGGCTCATAAATCAAAAATATCCTAACCATGCCTTCCCAGCCTACCCTAACGGAACGTAATATAACTCAACTTAACGTACCGATACCACTATTAATGGCCACCCCAGAGCCAAGCAGATCATATTGGAGGGCAGCTTGGCGCAAAATCCACCGAATGCCTTTGAATGGCTCGAAAGTCTAAGATATTGTTTCCTAACATAACAAAACCTGTCATATGCAAACGTAGCCTATATAAGCCTGACGCGCCGGGACCACTATTGCTGGCCTCCTCAGAGTCAAGCGGAAAATATTAGAACGCAGTAGAGCGCAGATGTCGGTTGATAGCAGCGTATAGCACAGATGACTAAACTATCATGTGCTAACCTCACCAAACGTAACATAACCAAACGTGACTTAGCTCAACCGAACGCGCCGAGACCTCTATTGCTGACATCTACTGAGACAGCAGAATGTACTAGTGAACAGTAGAGCGCAGAAATCCGCCGAAATTCAGTGAATATCACAAGGGCCGTAGATATCCTCACCTAACCCGACCTCACGTAATCTAACCGAACGAGCAGAACTCAACATGACGTGCCGCAACCACTGCGCCTGGATCGCCAAAGCCAATCAGAGTGCAGCAGAGCACAGTAGATCACAGGAAACCACCGGAAGGTAGTGTATTGCACGAAAGTGGAAGCCATCCACGCCGAACATAACATAACATGAACTTATCAAACGTAGACTAAGTCAACATAACGTGCCACCGCTGTTGCTGGCCTCCCCAGGGCCAAGAAGAGTATAGTGTAGCCGAGCAGAGTGCAGAAATCCTCCGAATAGCAGTGTACAGTACAGAAGTCACAACTATTGTTTCGTAAGCTTCTCGGCGCCAATGCGCAGCTTTGCCGTACCTGGTCCATTTTTGGATATAGCGGCAGATGTTGGGTGCGAATTAATATCGACACAAACCAAAGAAATGAGCAGGTCCAACCAGCGGAGGAAGTCAACCCGCGCAGGACCCTAGTAGGCTTAAGGAGATCGCCCGGGGAGATACCCGTATTGGCGCATTTCTCTTTGGGCCACTTCAGGTCTGGCATGGATATGAGATCCAACCGAAGGTCTCCATGGCCCATTGCCACTCCCTCTTTCGCATCCAGTGGCATGCACATAGTGCAAGGGGCGGTACCCACTGGACCCCATGGGCACCAACGAGGAGGCGAGGTAAGTGGACTTGCCGGATCGGGCCCTACAACTTCACCGAAGTCTCCCGCACTGCGCAGCTCGGCTTTGCAGCTATAGGGATCATCAGTTCCATCGTGGTTTCTGGCGGACACCTTACACCAGAACCCTCCCCAGCTTCTGCCCTCGCCAGCACAGAAGTCACAGACAATCTGACCAAGCTTGACATAACCTAACCTAACCAAACGTAACATAACGTAAACTAACGTGCCGAAAACACAATTGCTGGCCGTGGCAGAGCGAAGCTGAATGTACTAGGGCACAGTGAAGCGCAGAAAACCACTGCATTGCAGTGAGTAGCACAAAAGGCGTTGACATCCTAGCACAACCTAACGTAATCTAACATAACAAAACGCACCATAACCCAGCATGGCGTGCCACGGCCACGGCTCCTGGCCACCGCGGGGTAAAGCGGAGTGTAGTAGAGCACAGTAGGTCGAAGAAGGCCACCGAATAGAAGTGTAACTCACAAAAGTCAATGCAGCGTATGCTAACGCAGCCAAACGTTGCATGCCCAAACGTAAAATAACTCAACCTAACTTAACGAGACCACCATTCCTCGCCGCCGCAGAGACAAGGGGAATGTACCAGAGCACATTATGGCGCAGAAGCCAACCGAGTAACAGTGTATAGTACGAAAGTTGTAGCTATCCTAACCAAACTTTGCCTAGCCTTTGCTAAGCAAGCGTAGGGTGACACAACCTGACGTGCCGCGAACACTATTGCTCGCATCCCCAGAATCGGGCTGAGTATAGTAGAGCAATGTAGAGCGCAGGAATCCACCAAATGGCAGTGTATAGCACAAAAGTCAAAGGTATCCCAACCCAACCTGACCTAACGTAACCTAACTGGACGCAGCACAGCTCAACATAACGTGCCGCGACCACTGCTCCCGGCTTCCCCAGAGCCAAGTGGATATTAGCAGAGCACAGTAGATCATAGGAATCCACCGAATAGGGGTGCATAGTACGAAGGTCGTAGCTACCCTAACCAAACATAACCAAACCGAACTTAACCAAACGTAACCTAACTCAACCTGACTTGCCACGATCACTGCAACTGGCTACACCGGAGCCAAGCAGAACATATTGGGGCGCAGTATGGCGCAGAAATCCACGGAATGTCATCGAATGGCACGGAAGTCTGAGATATTATGTCCTAACATAACCAAACTTGTCATGCGCAAACATAGCATAAATAAACCTATCCCGCAGAGACCGCTACTGCTGGCCTCCCAAGAGCCAAGCAGAGAATATTAGAACTAAGTGGGGCGCAGATGTCGGAGGATATCTGTGTATACCACAGACGCTTAAGCTATCCTATCCTAACCTCACCAACGTATAACGGCCAAACGTGGCATAGCTCAACCTAACGTGCCGAGACTGCAGTTGCCGTCCTCCACAGATTCTAGCAGTGCATACTAGAGGACAGCAGGGCGCAGAAGTCCATAGAATCGCAGTGCACAACACAAAAGTCACATCCATCGAGGCCTGACCCACGCTAACGTAACGTAACCAAACGTAGTATACCTCAACGAAACGTGCCGCGGCCACTAGGGTTCGCCTCCAAAGAGTCCAGCAGAGTATAGTGGAGCAATGTAGAGCACAGACATCCAAGGTATAGCAGTATATAGCGCGAAAGTCAGAGCTATCCTAACCAAACATAACCTAACCTAACCTGCCAAAACGTAACCTAACTAGAACTAACGTGCGAAGACCAGTATCACTGGACACCCCTGAGGATAGCAGAGCATATTACAGCACATGAGAGGGCAGAAGTCCACCGAATAGCGGTGTATAGCGCAAAGGACAGAGTACACCATCCTAACCATGACAAACGAAACGCAATCAAACGTAACCTAACTCAGCCTTATATGACGTGACCATCATTTCTGGCCTCCACAAAGACAAGCAGAATGTACTAGAGCACAGCAGTGCGCCCAAACCCACCGCATTGCAGTGAATAGCGCAGAAGTCGAAGATATAATAAAATATCCTCACCTAACCTAACCAAACCATACGCAACACAACTCAACCTAACGTGCCGAGTTCACTATTGCTGGCCCCACGGAGCCAAGTAGAAAATATTCGAACGCTGTAGAGCGCAGAAATCCGCGGGCAGCAGTGTATAGCACAAAAGCCTAATCTATCCTATCCTAACCTCACCAAATGTAACATGACCGAACGTAGCGTAGCTCAACAAAACGTGACGAGGCCGTTACTGCTGGCCAACCCCAGAGCCAAGCAGAACGTACTAGAGCACACTTGAGCGCAGAAGTCCGCCGAATAGCAGTGTATAGCTCAAGAGTCAAAGCTGTCCTATCCGAATATGTCCAATCTTAACATGAACAAACGTAACATAACATAACCTATCGCGCACCGACCACTGTTGCGGGCCTCCGCACAGTCGAGCAGAACTTAATAGATGACAGCAGGGCGCAAAAATCCAATGAATCGCAATGTATAGCACAAAAGTCATATCCATCCAAGCGAACCCAAGCTAACATGTCCTAACCAAACGTAGTCTGCTACAACTTAACGTGCCGAGGCCTCTGTTGGTGGCATCTCCAGAGCAAAACGTAATATAGTAGAGCACAGTACAGCGCAGAAATACTCCAAACAGCAGTGCAGAGCACAAAAGTTATTGCTATCCTATCGAAACATGACCTAACCCAGCCTAGCTGAACGTAACATGACACGACATGTCGCGCCGACCACCATTGCTGGCCTTCTCTGAGCCAAGCTGAAAATATTAAAGCACTGTCGGGGGCCGGGATCCAACTAGTAGCAGACTGTGGCTCCAAAGTTAAAGCCATCCACTCCTAACCTGACCAACCGCAAAATAAACAAACGTAACCCAACTCAACCTAACTTGCTGCGACCACTATTGCTGGCATCTGCAGTGGCAAGGGGAACACGACAGGGGGGGGGGGCAGAACTCAGAAATCCATATAATCGATAAAGTCAAAGCTTCCCAAGCATAATCCATGCCAACAGGACATAAACAGACAAGGACTGACTAAACCTAACGTGCCGACACCGCTATTGTTGCCCCCGACAGAGCCAACCATGACATACTAGAGCACATTAGAGCCCAGAAGTCCACCGAATAGCAGACTATAGCCCTAAGTTCGTAGCTATAATCTCCTAACCTAACCAAACGAGACACAACCGAACGTAACCTAACTCAACCTAACGTGCCGCGACCACTATTGCTGTCCGCCCCAGAGTCAAGGTGAACACGCTGGTGGAGGGTAGATCGTACAAAACCACTTAATCGCAGTGTATATCGGAAAAGTCAAAGCTACCGGAGCATAACCCAAACAAAGGGAACATAACGAAACATAGCCTGTCTCAAACTAACGTCCCGATACCGCTATTGCTGCCCTCCCCAGAGTCAACTGGAACACGCTAGTAGAGAGCAGAACGCAGAAAACCATATAATCGCAGTGTATACCGGAAGAGTCAAAGATACCCATCCCTAACCCAAACCAACAGAAGATAACCAAACATAGCCTAACTCAACCTATCGTGCCGAGACTGCCATTGCTGCCATTCCCAGTGCCAAGCAAGACATACTAGGGCACATTATATCGCAGAAATCCATCGATGGGCAGCGTGGAGCATAAAAGATGAAGCTAACCTTACCAAACATCGCCTAGCCCAACCTATTCGGACATAACCTGACACAGCCTAACGTGCCGAGACCACATTTGCTGACCTTCCCAGAGCCAAGTCGAAGATACCAGGGCAACGTGGGACGCAGTTGTCCACGTTATAGCAGGATATAGCACAAAAGTCAAAGCTGTCCACTCCTAACCTCTCCAATCTTAGCATAACCAAGCGTAACGTAACTGAACCTAACTTGCCGCGAACACTATTGCTGGCAACCCCAGAGTCAAGTGGAGCACAATAGTGGAGTGGAGAACGTAGAAAGCCATAGATTCACTGTGTATATCGGATAAGTCAGTGCTACCCAGGCCTATCCCGAACCAACGGAACATAAGCAAACATGACGTAACTCAACCTAACGTGCCGAGACCACACTATCTGGCCTTCGCAGAGACAAGTAGGAAATATTACTGCACTGTACAGCGCAGGAATCCAACAAATAGCAGACTATAGCACTGATGTCAAAGTTATACATTTCCAACGCTATCAGACGGTTGCCAAACCCAACCCAAACAAGCAGAACATAGCGAAACATAGCCTAACTCAACATAACGTGCCGGCACCGCCATCCCTGCCGTCCCCAGAGCTGAGCAGGTCATACTAGAGCACCTGTGGGGCACAGAAGTCCACTGAATAGCAGTACACAGCAAAAAAGTTAAAGTGACTCCGACCAAACATTGCCCAACCCAACATAACCGAACGTAACCCATCTCAACGTAACGTGCCGCGACCACTATTGCTGGCCTCCCCAGGGGAGCAGAACACAGAAATCCATATAATCGCAGCGTTTATCAGAAGAGTCGGTGGAATCCAAGCCTAACCCAAACAAACAGAACATAGCCACACAAAGCCTGACACAACATAACGTGCAGGGTCTGCCACTGTTGTACTGCCCAGAGCCAAGCAGGGCATACTAGAGCACAGTAGAGCGCAGGGATTCACCGAATAGCAGTGCACAGCGCAAAAGTTAAAGCTGTGCTGCCCAAACTTATCCTGACCCAACCTTACCGAACGAAACATGACTCGTCATAACGTGCCGAGGCCACCATTGCTGGCCTTGCCAGAGCCAAGCTGAAAGCTTTAGGGCACTGTATGGAGCAGAAATCCACCTAATTGCAGACTATAGCACTAAAGGCATGGCTACCCCCTCCTAACCTACGAAATCGTAACATAACCGACAGTACCCTAACTTACCCTGACGTGACGCGACCAATATTTCTGGCCACCCCAGTTCCAAGCAGGACATTCCAGAGCATAGTGGATCGCAGGAATCCATCGAATGGCAGTGTATATCACAATAGATAAAGCCATCCCTTCCTAACCTACCAAACTGTAACAGAGCCAAACGAAACATAGCTCAAAGTAACATCCCGCGAGCACTATTGCTAGCCTTCCCAAATCCAAGCAGAATATACTAGAGTACAGAAGAGCGCAGAAATCCACTGCATTGCAGTGTACAGCACAAGAGTGAATGACACCCTAACCCTTCATGTCCGACCCGAACGCAACCAAACGTAGCCTAACTCAACCCAAGGCGCCGGGGCCAGCATTGCTGACCACTTCAGAGCCAAGAAAGTGCATATTAGAGCAACGAAGAACTCAGAGATCCACCGAATGGCACTGTTTGGCCCAAAAGCGAAAGCTACGTTATAGTAACCTAATCAAACGTAACATAACCATACGTAAAGTATCTCAACCTAACGTACCGAGACAACTGTTACTGGTCTCCTCCACAGAGTCGAGCAGTGTGCAATAGAGCAATGCAGAGCGCAGATATCCTCCGAACAGCGGCGTATAGCACAAAAGTCGATGCTACACTCTCCTATCATCACCAACCGTAACATAACCAAACGTAACCTCACACAACATTTCGTGGCATGACCACTTTTGCTGGCCTCCCCAGAGCCGAGCAGAGTATAGTATACCACAGTAGAGCGGAAAATCCACCAAATAGCAATGTACAGCACAAAAGTCAAAGGTACCATGCCCTATCCAGACCTAACCCGACCAGGCCCAACTTAGATAAACTGAATCTATCGTGCCGCCAACACTATTGGTGACATCCCCAGAGAAAAACAGAATATGGCAAAGGACAGTAAAGCGCAGATGCACTTAGAATATATGTGTTGAGCGCATATGTCAGAACTCTCCTAACCGAACCCAACCTAACCTAACACAAGCAAACGAAATCCAGCTCCACCTATCGTGCAGCGACCAGTATTGCTGGCCGACACAGAGCCAAGCAAAACATGGTAGAGGAGCGCATTGTGCTGAAATCTATATAGTCGCAGTGTATCGTAGAAAATTCGAAGCTACCCGCACCGAAGCAAACCTAATATAGCATAACCAAACGTAGCATTTCACAACCTGTCTTGTCTCGACCGCTATTACTGGTGACCACAGAATCGAGCAGAGTATAGTAGTGCAATGGAGGACACAGAAATCCACCGAATGCCAGTATATAGCACAATAGTCAAATTTCTCCTATCCTAACCTAATGAATCGTAACGCATCCAAGCGTAACTATTACAACCTGACGCGCAGTGACCAATACCGCAAGCCACCAAAGAGCCAAGCGGATTATGTTAGAGCACTCTAGACCGCAGAGTGCCACCAAATAGCGTTGTATAGCACAAAAGTCAACGATATCCTCACCTAACAAGGCCAAACCTAACCTAGCCAAACGTAGAATAACTGGAACTTCTGAGCTGAGACATCTATTGCAAGACTCCCCAGAGCCAAGCAGGACATATTAGAGAAAGGTAGAGCGCAGAAATCTCCGAATAGCAGTGTACAACTCTAAGACAAACGCCACCATATCCAAACGTAACCTATCATAGGCAAACCAAACGTAACCTAACAAAATCTATCGTGCCACGACGACGATTGCTGGTCTCCCAGCCTCGAGCACAGTATAGTAGAGGAGCGTAGAGGGCGGAAATCCACTGCGTGTCCGTGTATAGCACAAAAGTCAAACCTATCCTATTCTAACCTAACCAAACTTAGATTAACCGAATGAAAGCTAACTCAGACTAACGTGCAGAGTCCAATACCGCTGGCCTCCCAAAGTAAAGCAGAATAAACTAGACATAGTAGAGCGCAGGAATCCACCGAATGTCGGTGTGCAGCGTAAAAGTCAAAGAAATACTACCCTAATTTTACCAAACGAAACATAACCGAACGTTATTTATCTCAGTCTAACATGCCGAGACCACGATTTCCGACCACCCCAGAGCCGAGAAGAGTAGTAGCGCCGTGTGGAGCGTTGAAATCCACCGAATAGGAGTGTATAGCGCAAAAGTCAAAACTATACTGTCATAACCCATCCAAACGTAAAATAACCGAGCGCAACATAGCTTAACCTATCGTGCCGGGACCACTATCGTTGGCCACCCCAGAGCCAAACAGAATATACTGGAGCACAGCAGAGCACAGACATCCACCTAAGAGAAGTGTAGAGCAAAAAAGTCATAAATATCCCAACCTAACTTGACCTAACCTAACCTAAGCAAACGTGGAATAACTAAACCTAACGAGCCGGGGCCTCTATTGCTGGCCTCCCCAGTACCAAGCGCAGCATATTAGAGAACGGTTGGTCGCACGAATCCACCGAATAAAAGTGTATAGCACGAAAGTCAAAGCGATCCTAACCATACTTACCTTTACGTAACCTAACCGAACGTATCCTATCACAGCCTATCGTGCCGAGACCATTATTAAACCAAGAAGAACCAATATTAAACCAAGAAGAGCCAAGAAGAACATACTGGAGCACAGCAGACCATAGAAAAGTCGATGCCATCCTAACCAAACGTAGCCTAACATAACATAGCCAAACGTAACCTACCCCAGCCAGTCATGCCACGACCGCTATAGCTGGCCCCACAGGAATCGAGAAGAGCATAGTAGAGCAATGAAGAGCGCAGGAATCCGCCGAACTTCTGTTTACACCACGAAAGTCGAAGCTATCCAAACCTAACCCAAGACGACGTACCCTAACTGAGCGTAGCATAACTGTACCTGACGCGCCGAAACAACTATTACTGGCATCCCCAGAGTCGGACACAGCATACTAGAACAATGTAGAGTGTAGAAGTCCACCGACTAGCGGTGTATAGCACAAAAGTCAAAGCTGCCCTCTCCTAACATATCCAATTGTGACATTACAAAACGTAGCATAACAGAACCTGTCGTGACACGGGCCACCTCAGATTCTATCAGAGTAGAGTAGAGCACGGTAGAGCGCAGATGGCTACCAAATAGCAATGTACACCGCATAAGTGAGAGATATCCTAACCGAACAAGGCCTAACTCAACCGAACAAAACGTAGGAGAAATAAACCTAACTAACCAAGACCTCTATCGCTAGCATAAACAGAGCCAAGCAGAATATATTACAGCTCAGTAGGGCGGGGAAATGCACCGAAGAGCAGTGTATATAGCTTTAGTGCGCCATAGCATTCCGTTCCTAACTTACCCGATCGTAACATCACCGAGCGTAACAAAACCCTACCTAACGTGCCGCCACCACTATTGCTGGCCTTCCCATAGCTACGCAGATTATATGACAGGAGAGTAGAGCCCAAAAATCCATAGAATCGCAGTGTACAGGAGAAAAGTCGAAGATACACAGATCAATCCCAAACTAACGTATCCCAACCTGACATAGCAAATTCAACATAACGTGCCGTAGTGCTACCGTAACGTAGCAGTGTGCGGCATTATAGTCAAAGGTATTTTCTCCTAACCCAACCACACGTAACATAACCTTTCGCTACCTATCTCTGCCTAACGTGCCGCGGCCGCTGTTTCTGGCCTCCACAGAGCCAAGCAGATGATATTAGAGAGAAGTAGTGCGCAGAAGTCTGCGTATAGCAGTGTATAGCACAAAAGTCAAAGCTACCCTATCCTATCTTATCCTTACGGAACGTAACGTAATCGAAAGTAACATATATCATCCTGACGTGCCGAGACCACTATTGCCACCATACCCACAACCAAACAGAATATACTAGAGCACAGAGGAGCGCAGTAATCCACGGCATTGCCGCGTATAGCACAAGAGTGGAAGGTACCCTAACCCACCCTGCCATGACAAATCCCAACCGAACGTAGCCTAACTCAACATAACATGCCGAGGCTATCATTGCTGTCCTCCCCGGGTACGAGCAGAGAACACTAGAGCACAGAAGAGCGCAGAAATCCATAGAACCGCAGTGTATGGCATGAAAGTCAAAGCTACCCCATCCTAACTAGGCCAAACTTGACGGAAGCGAATTTAACCTAACTCAAACTAACATGCTGAGACCTCTATTGCTGGCCTCCCCAGAGCCAAGCAGTATATACTAGAGCACAGTTGAGCGCACAAAGCCACCAAATAGCGGCGTACATCACAAAAGTCGAAGATATCCGTACCTAACATGACCTATCCTAACCCAACCAAACGTAGAAAAACTACACCTAAATACGCGAGACCTCTATTTCTGGCCTCCCCAGAGCCCTGCAGATCATATTTCAGCACAGTATAGCGCATAGGTCCACCGAATAGCAGCGTGTAACACAAAAGTCCATGCCATCCTAACCAAACGTAACCCAACCTATCCTGACCCAACGTAAAATATCTTAACCTTGCGAGCCACGACCGCTACTGCCGGTATCCGCAGTGACGAGCAGGTTATAGTAGAGCAGAGTAGAGCTCAGAAATCCACCGAATAGCAGTGTATAGCGCAAAAGTCAAAGCCATCCTGACCAAACATCACCTAACCTAATATAACCGAACGAAACCTAGCTTATCCAAACGCGCCACGGCCGCCATTACTGCCCCCCCCCCAGAGACATGCAGATGCTAGTAGGGCAATGCAGAGCGCAGATATCCACCGAATAGCAGTGTATCGCGTAAAAGCCAAAGCCATCCTAACCAAACGTGAACTAATCTAACTTAACAAAACGTAACATATCAGAGACTATCTCGCCACGACCGCTATTGCTGGTCTCCTCTAAGTCGCAGAAATCCCCAGTATAGTAGTGTATAGCACAAAAGTCAAAGTTATCCTCACCAAACATATCCTGTCCTAGCCAAGCCAACCGTACCCTGTCTCAACCTAGTGTGCCGAGAATACACTTGCTGGCTTCCACAGAGAGAAGCAGACGTTAGTAGCGCAATGCAGTACTCAAATATCTGCCGAGTAGCAGTGTACAGCACGAAAGACAAGGCTACCTTCACCAAACATATCCAAACCTAACCAAGCCGACCGTAACATAACACAACCCAGAGTGCCGAGGCCGCACTTGCTGGACACCCCAGAGCTAAGCAGGATATACCAGAGCACAGTAGAGCGCGGAAACCAACGCAATACCAGTGTGCAGCACAAAAGACGAAGCAATCCTATCTTATCCTTACCAAACTCAACACAAGCAGACGTAATGTTATCAAAACCTATGTGCCACGACCGCTACTGCCGGCCTTAAGAGAGCCAAGCAGAGTATAACAGAGCAATGTAGAACGCTGAAATCATCCGAATGGCAGTTTACAGCATAAACGTCAAAGCTGTCCCAGCCAAACTTAACCAAACATAACATTACAAAGCGTAACATAACTCAACCCAACGTGCCGCGAGCATTGTCCCTGTCGTCCACGGAGACAAGCAAAACATATTAGTGAAGAGTAGGGCGCAGAAATCCATAGGATCGCAGTGTACAGCATAAAATTCATAAATATCCAAACCTAACCCAAACAAACATAACCTAGCCTATCGTAGTCAAACTCAACGTCACGTGTCGCGACCAATATCGCTGGTCTCCCCAGGGCCTAGCAGATTAGGGTACAGCACTGTGGAGGGTAGGAACCCACCGAACAACTGAGTTTAGCATGCAAGTCGAAGCTACCCTGACCAAACCTAACCTAACCAAATCTAACCAAACGTAACATAGATCAACCTAGTGTGCCACGACCACTATTGCTCGCTTCCCCCCAGTCGAGCGGAATGTATTAGAGCAATGTAGGGCGCAGAAATCCACCGAATAATAGTGTGTAGCGTAAAAGTCAAAGTTACCCTAGCATGGAATATGCAAATGCAATGTAACCAAACGCTACTTATCCTAACCTAACGTGCAGAGACCAATATCGCTGGCCGCGACCGAGCCAAGCAATATGCTAGAGCACAATGGAGCGCATAGAGCTACCAGATAGCAGTGTATAGCACAAAAGCCAAAGATACACCAACCTAACTTGACTTAACCTAACCTAACCAAACTTAGAATAACTAATCCTAACGAGCCGAGACCTGTGATGCTGACCTACACAGTGCCAGGCAAAACATATTAGAGCACAGTAAAGCGCTGAAATCCGCCGGACAGCAGTGTTCACCCAAAAGGGATATCTGTCCCATCCTAACCTGGCCAAGCGTTACCTAACCAAACGTAACATATCTCAACCAAACATGCGACGAACAATATTGCTGGCCTCCACAGAGGCAAGCAGAACATATTACGGCACAGTAGAGCGCTGAAATCCAACGAATAGCAGTGCATAGCACAAGAGTTGAAGCTACTCCATCCTAACATAACAAATCGTAACATAGCCGAACGTAGCATTACTAAATGTAACGAGCCGAAACCACTATTTCTGTCCTCCCCAAAGCCAGGCAGAGCATATTTGTGGACAGTAGGGCGGAGAAATCCGCCGAAAGCAGTATGCGGCGCGGTAGACGAAGGAACCCTACCCTAACCTAACCAATCGTAACACCACCAAACGTAACCAAGCTAAGACTAACGTGCCGCCACCAACATTGCTGGCCACCCCGTAGCCAAGGAGAACATACTAGAAGAGATTAGGGCGCAGAAATCCGTAGGATCGCAGTGTATAACAGAAAATTCGAAGATACCAATACCTAACTTGCCCTAACCTAACCTAACCATGCGTAGAATGTCCAATCCTATCGAGCCGATACCCGTATTGCTGGCCTACCCAGTGCCGAGCAGTTGTAATTAGAGACCAGTAAAGCCTAGAGGTCCACCGAAAGCAGTGTGTAACACAAAAGTCAAAGCCATTTTAACCAAACGTAGCCTAACCTAACCTTACCGAACGTAGCCACACTCACCCTATCCGGTTGGGTCGTGTTACCTTTGGTTGTTCTACGCTTAGTTATGTGAGGCCAGGGTAGCTCTGACTTCTTTGCTGTGCACTGCTTTTCGGTTGAATTCTGCTCCTCGCTGTGAATTTCTTTTCCCCGAGCTTTGCCCAGGGAATTCTAGAAATAGTGGCCGCGGCGCGACAGAATGAGGTAGGTTACGTTTGGTTAGGTTATGTTTGTTTGGCTTAGGTTGAGATACCTTTGACTTTCGTGATATGCAATGACATTCTATGGACGTCAGCACTCTGTTCTCCTCTAATATGCCCTGGTTGGCGCAGGGGAAGGCCGGCAATCGTTGAATGGGCACGTGAGGACGAGGTGGGATACGTTTGGTTAGGTCGTTAGCTCTGGTAAGGTTTGGATGGCTTCGAATTTTCTGCTGGACACTGCGATTCTAGGGATTTCGGTGCACAGCACGCCTCTATTACACTCTGCTTGGCTCCGTGAAGGCCAGCAATAATGGTCGCGGCCTGTTAGGTTTAGTTAGGTTACGTTTGTCTACGTTAGGTAACATTGGGTTAGTTTCGGATAGGTCCGACATATGTGCGCATCGCTGATATTATATGGACACATGTACTCAACTGCGCTCCATCATGTTGTGATTGTCTCTGGGGAAGAGAGCAATTTTGTACGCGGCACGTTAGGTTTAGGTTTTCAACGATTGGTTAAGCGTGGTTAGGTCTGCTTACGTCAGGATATCTTTGACTTTTGTGCTGTGCATCGCTATTTGGTGGCTTTGCACGCTCTACTGTGTTCTGCTATGCCCTGCTCGACTCTTGGGAGGTCAGAAATAGTGGTCATGGGACGATAGGCTCTGTTTTGCTACGTTCGGTAACGCTACGATTGGTCACGTTAGGATAGGGTAGCTTTGACTTTTGTGCTATACACCCCTTTTCGGAACATTTCTACGTCCTACATTGCTCAGCTGTACTCTGCTCGACTCTGGCGAGGCCAGTAATAATTGTCTCGGCACGTTAGGACGAGTTAGCCTACGTTTGGTGAGAATATGTTAGCTTCGGTTAGGTATGGATTGCTTTGACTTTTGCGTTATAGACTGCTATTTGCTGGATCTCTGCGCCCAGCAGTGCTCTAACGTTTTCAGCTTGGTTCTGGGACAGCCAGCAATAGTGGCCTCGGCACGTTACGTTGAGTCAGGTTACGTTTGGTTAGGTAGCGTTAGGCAAAGTATGGTTAGGGTTGCTTTAACTTTTGTGCTGTACACAGCTATTCGGTGAACTTCTGGGCTCCACTGTGCTCTAGCATGTCCTGCTCTTCTCTGGGGAGAGCAGCAATAGGTGCCCCGGCACGATATATTGAGTTATGTTACGTTTGGTTGTGCTACATCGGTTGAGTTAGGGGAAGATTGCTTTAACTTGAATGCTATAATCTGCTACTTGGTGGATTTCTGCGCCCTGCATTGCCCTAATCTCTTCAGTTTGGCTCTGCGAATGACGGCAATAGTAGTTCCGGCAGGTTAGGTTGAGTTATGGTATTTTCGGAAATGTTCTGCTGATTTGGGTTAGGTTCGAGTAGCTTTGACTTCTCTGGTGTTCACAGAGATCCTAAGGATTTCCGCGTTCTACTGTCCACTAACGTGTACTGCTTCGCTCTGTGGAGGCCAGTATTGTGATCGCGGCACACTTGGGCTGTGTTAGGTAACGCTTGCTATTGTTACGATTGGTTAGGTTAGCAGAGGATAGCTTTTACTTTAGCGCTAAACTCTGCTATCAGGCGGATTCCTGCGCCCGACAGTACTGTAGTACTTTCAGTCTAGCTCTGGCAAGGGCAGCAACAGTGGCCTCGGATAGTTATGTCTGGCCATGGTGCTATCGGTTAGATTGGGTTTGGCCAAGTTTGGTTAGGATAACATTAACTTTTGAGGTGTACACAGCTATTCGGGTGACTGCTGCGCTCTACTGTGCTCTAGTGCGTTCTGCTTGGCTCTGGGGAGGCCAGAAGTGGTGGTTTCAGCACGCAAGTTTGAGTTTGGTTACGCGCGGTATTTCCAGGCTTCCGATATATTTGGATAGAGTAGCTTTGACTTTTGTACTTTGCACTGCTATTCGGTCGATACCTGTGCAACGCTCTACTAGCATCTGCTTGTCTCTGGGGATGCCTGCAATAGCGGTCGTGGCAGGTTTGTTTTGGTTACGTTACGTTTGAATAGGCTTGGTTTGGTGCAGTTTGGATAGGGTGGTTTCGACTTTTGTGCTATGCACTGCTGTTCGGTCGACATCTGCCCTCTGCGTTGCTGTACTAGCATCTGGTTTTCTCTGGGGAGGGCAGCAATGGTGGTCGCGGCACGTTCCGTTCGGTGAGGTTACCTTTGTTTAGGATAGGTTAGGCTAAGTTTGGTAAGGATGTCTCAGAGTTCTGTGCTATACGCTGCTATTCGTTGAATCTCTGCGCTCTACTGCGCTCTAGTACATTCTGCTGGGCCGTGGAGAGGCCAGAAGTGCTGGTCTTGGCACGTTAGTCTGCGATATGTTGCGTACGGTTGTTACGTTTGTGTAGGCTAGGATATGTTAGCTTACGCTTTTGTGCTGTACACTGCTATTCGGTGGAATCCTGCGCTCTTCGTTGCTCTACTATGCTCTGCCCCGCTCACGGGAAGCCAGCAATGGTGGTCGCGGCACGTTATATTTTGTCAGATTACGTTCTACTTGGTTAGGATACGTTGTGGTAGGTACGGCTAGCTTCGACTATTGTGCTACGCACTGTTATTCAATGGACTTCTGCGCTCTACTGTGCGCTATCGCACTCCGCTTGTCTCTGTGGACGCCAGGAATAGTGTTCTCGGCACGTTGGGTTGGGTTACGATACGTCAGGCTTTGTTAGCTTTGGTTAGGCTTCATCTTCAAATCTTAACCAATTGCAACATAACTGAACATACATAACTAAACGTAACGTGCCGAAACTACCATTGCTGTCCCCCTCAAAGCCAATCAGAGCATTTTAGGGCGCAATAGAGCGCAGAAATCCGCCGCATAGCAGCGCATAGGCAAAAGTCAAAGCTATCCCATCCTAACCTAACCAAACCTTACATAACCGGACGTAACATAGCTCAACCTGACGTGCTGCGACCGCTATTCCTGGCGTCGCCGGAGACAAGCAGTGTGTGACAGTGCACAATAGGGCGCAGGAGACCGTGGAATTGCAGTGCGCGGCACAAAAGTTATAAATACCTCAGCTAAACCCAACACAGCCTAACACTACCAAACGTAACCAAGATCAACATAACGTGCCACCACCACTATTGCTGGCCTCCACAGGGCCAAGCACAACATGTTAGAGGAGAGAATGGAGCAGAGGACCAGAAGGCAGTGCATAGCAGAAAAGTCAATCCATCCCAACCAGACCCAGACTAACCTAACATAACCAAACTGAACATAGCACAAACTAACGTGCCGAGAGCACGGTTGCTGGCCCTGCCGGAGCAAAGCTGAACATATTAGGGCACAGTGGAGTGCAAAAATCCGCCGAATAGCATTTTAAATCGCACGAGCCATAGCAAGCCACTCCTAACCTAACCAATCGCGACGCAACCAAACGTAACGTAACTCAAGCTAACGTGCAGCAGTCACCATTGCTGGACTCCCCAGAGTCAAGCGGAACATATTAATGGAGAGCAGAGAGCAGAAACGCTCAGAATCGCTGCGCATAGCAGAAAAGTCGAAGCTACCAAAACCTAACAATGGTTAACGTAACCCAACCAAACGTAGCCTATCTCCTCACAATGTGCTGAGAACACTTTTACTGGCATCTCCAGGGCCAAGCAGAAGGTACAAGAGCGCAGTAGAGCGCAGAATTCCAACTCATTGCAGTGTACTAAGCAGAAAACAGAGATATCGTAATCTAACCAAAACGAACCGAACCTAACCAAACGTAACCTAACACAAACTAACACGCAGCGGCCATTATTTCTGGCTTCGCCATAGCAAAGCAGAACATATTAGATCGCAGTAGTGTGCAAAAATCCACCGAATGGTAGCTTACAGCGCAAAAATCAAAGTAATCCTAGCCCAACCTATCCAAACGTAGCATAACCAAACGTAACAAAAATCATCATAACGTGGTTTGACCACTATTGATGACCACCGCAGAGCCAATCAGAATATATCAGAGCACGGTAGAGCGCAGAAATCCGACGCGTGGCAGTGTAAAGCACAAAAGTCAAAGATACACTAACCTATCCCAACCTTACCGGACCTAACCGTACGCAGCCTAACTTAACATAATGTGCAGACACCGCTATTGGTGTCCTTCCCAGAGCCAAGCTGAACATATTATTAGCACATAGGTGTGCAAAAATCCGCCGAATGGCAGTAGATGGCACAAAAGTCGAAGCTATCCCCACCCCCCTAACATAACATATACTGACATACCCAAACGTAACATAACTCAACCTAACGTACTGTGACGAGTATTACAGGCATCCCCAGGGACAAGTAGAGGGCAGCAGTGCAGATCAGGGCGCAGAAATCCACCCAATATCTGTCCTTGCCATGAAAGTCATAGCTAACCGAACCTAACCCAAACACACGAATCGTAACCAAACGTAACATAACTATACCTAACTTGCCGAGACCACTATTGCTGGCCTCCCCAGAGCCAAACAGCACATATTAGAGCATGGTACAGCGCAGAACCCCACCGAATAGCAGTGTATACCACGAAAACCATAGCCATGCAAACCTAACCAAAGCTAACGCAACCAAACCAAATGTTGCCTAACAACAGCATAACGTGCCAAGTCCACTAATGCCATGTTTGCCAGAGCCGAGATGAACTTACCAGATCTCAATGGAGCGCCGAAGTCCACCGCACAGGTGTGCATACCAAGAAAGTCAAAGCTATCCAAACCTGACCCAAACAAACATAACCTAACCCAACGCAACCTAACTCAAACTACCGTGCAGATACCAGTGTTACCGGCCTGCGCAGAGACAGGCAGAGCATACTAGAGATCAGCATGACACAGAAATACCACGAATAGCAGGATATAACACAACAGTCAAAGCTGTCCTCTCCTACCCTGACCAAACGTAACATAACCAAGCGCAGCCCAAATCAAACTAACGTCCCGGGACCACTGTTCCTGGCAGCCGCAGGGTCGAGCAGAGTGTAGTACATCACAGAATGGCGCAGAAATCCGCTGAATAGCAGTGTATAGCACAAAAGTCGAAGACATTTTAGCAAAACACGTCCAAACCTAACCTAACCGGAAGTAGCCTAAATAAACGTAACGTGCCGCGACCACCTTTGCTGGCCTCCCGGGGGTCGACCAGAGTATGGTAGATCAATGCAGACCGCAGAAATCCGCCGAATTGAGGTGCGTATCGCAAAAGGCAGAGACAAGCATAATAAAAATAACCTAACATAACGAAACCATGCGTAACATAACCCAAACAAACGTGCCACGACAAATATTGCTAGACTCCCCAGAGACAAGCGTAGCTAGCAGAGCAACGCCGAGCGCAGATATCGCCCCGAGAGCAATGTATAGCGCAAAAGTCAAGTCTAACCTAATTAAACCTAGCCTAACCTACAAGAGCCAAGCGTAACCTAACACTGCGGAGTGTGCCGAGACCACCATTGCAGGACTCCCGAGTGCCGTGCAGGGCATAGAAGAGCAATGTAGAGCGCTGGATCTCACCGAACAGCGGTACACAGCACAAACGTCAAAGGTACCCTATCCTAACCTAACCAACCGTAACACCATCAAGCGTAACCAAGCTCACCCTAACGTGCGGCCACAACACAATGCTGGTCTCCACACAGCCAACCGGAGCATATTAGTAGGGATTAGGGCGCAGAAATCCATAGGACCGCAGTGTACAACGGAAGTGTCAAAGGTATCCGTACCTCAGCCAAACTAACACCCTCCCCGATCGTAGCTAAGCTCTACGTAAAGTGCCGCTACCACTATTGCTGGCATCACGATAGTCGTGCAGTGTATAGTAGTGCAGCGTAGAGCGCAGAAATGCACTGAATAGCAGTGTATAGCACAAAAGTCGAAGCTACCCTATCCTTACCTAACCGAACGTATCCTAACCGTACGCAGAATAACCCAAGCTAACGTGCCGAAAACACCATTGCTGGCGTCCCCGCAGAAAAGCAGATCGTGATAGATCGCAATACGGCGCAGGAGTCCATAGAATGGCACTGCGCAACACAAAAGTCGTAGCTACCCAATCCTGACCAAACGTAACCAAACACAAGGGAACGTAATCAAACGTAACCAAACGTGCCGTGACCACAATTGCTGGCCACCCCAGAGCAACGCGGACCACACTAGAGCACAGCAGAGCGTGGAGATCGACCACACTGCAGTGTATAGCGCAAAAGTCAAAACTACTCTCTCCTAACCTGACCAAACGTTACATATCCGAACGTAATGCATCCCAAACTGGAGTGCCACTACCGCTATTGCTAGCCTCACGAGAGCCAACCAGAGTATAGCAGATCAACGTAGGACGCTGAAGTCGACCGAATAGCAGCGTCTAGCAAAAAATTCTAAGCTACTCCAACCAATCCTAACCAAGCCTAGCCTAACTGTACGTAAAATATCCCAGCCAAACCTGCAACGACCGCTACTGCCGGTACCCCTGAGACAAGCAGATCATACTAGAGCATTGTAGAGCGCAGATATCCACCGAACTGCAGTGCACAGCACAAAAGTAGAAGCTACTCTAACCAAGCTTAGCCTAACCTGACCTCACAAAGCGCAACATATCCTAACCTAGCGTGCCACGGTAACAATTTCTGGCCTCCCCAGAGCAAAGCGGAGAATATTAGAGCTCTGTAGAGCGTAGAAACCGACCGTGTGTCGGTGTCTGGCACAAGAGTCAAATCCACCCTGACCAAACTTACCCAACCTAACATAACCGCGCGTGACCTAACTGAACCTAACGTGCTGAGACCACTGTTGTGGGCCTCCCCAGAGACAAGCAGAATAAACCAGACGACAGTAGAGCGCGGAAAGCCACCAAGTAGCACCATATAGCGCAAAAGTCAATGGTACCCTAACCAAACCTGGTCTATCCTAACTTAACCAAACTTTGACTAACTGCACCTAAAGGTCCGAGTCCACCATTGCTAGCCTCCACATTGCCGAGCAGAAGATATTAGAGGAGCGTAGAGGGCAGAATTCAAGAGAATGGCAACGCATGGCAGAGTAGTCAAAGCTATCCAACCTAACCGAGAATTACCAAACACATCCAAGCGTTCCCTACCTCAAACTGACGCGATGAGACTTCCATTACTGGCCACTCCAGATCCACGCGGAGCATGTTGGAGCGCAGCAGACCATAGAAATCGACCGCATTGCAGCGTATGGCGCTAGAGTCAGAGGCATGCTGACCAAACCATACCTAACCTTACCTTACCATACCTCATCCCAGCCAACCAAGTGTGCCACGTCCACAATCTCTCTTCCCCCCAGAGACAAGCGGCTGCTAGAAGAGCAACGCGAAGCGCGGATATCGACCGAATGGAAGTTTACAGCACAAAAGTCAGAGCCACCCTAACCAAGCCAGACCTAACCTAACCAAACCAACCGTAACGTAGCAAAACCTAACGAGCCGCGGCCACAATTTCTGGCCTCTCCAGAGCATGGCACGGCCAATTAGAGCACTGTAGTGGACAGGAAAGCACCGAGTAAGAGTGCATAGCACGAAAGACAATGCTACCCTAACCAAACATGTCCCAACCTATCTTATCCTAACGTAACATACCTCAACCTAACGCGCCGCGACCTCTATTGCTGGCATCCACATGACATAGCAGATAAGAGTAGAGCACAGTAGTGGGCATGAATCCACCGAATATCTGTGTATAGCACGAAAGACAAACTACACTAACAAAACATTACCAAATCTAACCTAACCGAACGTAACATAACTCAACCAGACGTGCCGAGACCACCATTTCCGGCGTCCACAGAGACAAGCAGAAAATAATAGAGCACAGTAGATCGTGGAAATACATCGAATAGCAGTGTATAGCACAAATGTCAAGGCTACCCTATCCTAACCTATCCAAGCGTAACGTTACCAAGCGTTACCTAGCCCAACGCAACATATCCATGACACCATTGTTGTCCTCCCCAGAGACAAGCAGAAAATACTAGAGCACAATACAGGGCAGGTATCCACCGAGCAGCAGTGTATAGCACAAGAGTCAAAGCTACCGTATCCTAACATAGCCAATCGCCACATAAGCGAACATAACCTAACTCAACCTAACGAGCCACGACCACTATTGCTGACCTCCGCATGGCCGAGCAGAACATTCTAGAGGTGAGTCGAGCGCGAAAGTCCATATGATCGCTGTGTATAGCAGAACGGTCAAAGCTACCGAACCTAACACAGACTAGCTTTGCCTAACCGAACCTAGCCAAATTCAACATAACGTGCCGCGACCACTATTGCTGGCCTCCACCGGGCAAAGCAGAATGTAGTAGAGCACAGTAGACCGCAGAAATATTCCGAAGAGCAGTGTATAGCACGAGAGTCAAAGCTAGCCTGACCGAAACATACCTAACCTAACCTAAGTAAAGGTAATATAACTCGACCTATCGTGCCGAGAAGAACATTGCTGCCGTCCGCAGAACCAAAAAACAGATATTGGAGCACAGTAGAGCGCCGAAACTCACCATAAGTCTGTGTACAGCACAAAAATCAAAGCTTTCCTATCCTATCAGTACCAAACGTAACGGAATGGATAGCAGCCTAACTCCGCCTTTCGTGCCTAGGCCACAATTGCTGGCCTCCACAGAGCCAAGCAGAACATATTAGGGCACAGTAGAGCTCAGAAATCCACAGAATATCATTGCATAACGCAGAAGTCAGAGCCATCCTAACCAAACGTAACGTAACCTACCTTAACCAAATGTAACCTAACCAAACCTAACGCGTCGCGGCAGCTATTTTAAGCATGCCCAGGTCAAAGTAGGGAATATTAGGGCACAGCAGAGCGCTGAAATCCTCGGACGAGCAGTGTGTAGCACAAAAGTCAAAGCCATCGCAACGAAACTTATCCAAACCAAGCCATGCGAAGCGTAACCTGACTCCAACTAGCGTGCAGAGACCACCTTGCCGGCCTCCCGAGAGCCAAGCAGAACGTACTTGAGCACAGTAGAGCGCAGGAATTCAACGTATAGCAGTGTATAGCACAACATTCAAAGATATCATATCCTAACCCATCCAGACGTAGCGTACCCAAACGTAACATAACTCAACGTAACGTGCCGATACCACTATCGCAAGCCTGTCCAGAGCCAAGCAGAGTATAGTGGAGCACAGAGGATATCAGATATCCGCCGAATAACAGTGTATGGCACGAAAGTCAGAGCTTCCTTGACCAAACATAACCTAAGCTAACATAGCCGGACGTAACGTGGCTCAAACGACCGGGCGACGGTGACTGCTGTTGGCCTCCCCAGAGACAAGCGGAGTGTGCAAGAGCACAGTAGAGCGCAGATATCATCCGCTTTGCAGCGTACAGCGCAAAAGTCGAAGATGTCCATACCAAACCTGACTGAACCTTAGGTAATCGGACGTAGTCTAGCTCTACGTAACGCACAGAGACCACTACGGCAGGCCTCCCGTGCGCCAAGCACAACATATTAGAGCACAGTAGAAGGCAGGAATCCAGTGGATAGCAGTGTATAGCACGAAAGTCAAAGCTCTCCTCTCCTAACATAACCAATCGTAACATAGCCAAACGTAACATAACACATCCAACGCGGCGAGACCGCTATCGCAGGCCTCCCCAGAGCCAAGCACAATATTCTAAAGGGCACCAGAGCGCAGAAATCCACCGCATTACAGTGTATAGCACAAAACCCAAAGATATCCGGACTTTACCAGATCCAAACTAATTTAACCAAACGGAGCCTCACTCATCATAGCTGGCCGAGACCAATATTGCTGGCCTCCCCAGTACAAAGCAGAAAATATTATAGCATCGGGGAGCGCAGAAATCAACCGAAAATCAGTGTGTAGCAGAAAAGTCAAGGCTCTCCTTTCCTAGCCGAACCAACCGTAACACGGCCAAATGCATCCTAATGCTGCAGGCCTTTCCAGAGCTGAGCAGAACATATTAGAGGGGAGTAGTTCGCAGAAGTCCATAGAATCGCAGTGCATACCAGAGAAGTTAAAGCCATTCAGTCCTAACCAGTACCAACGTAACCTAGCGAAACGTAACACAACTCGACCTCACGTGCCGAGACCACAATTGCTGGCCTGTTCAGAGCCAAGCAGAATGTATTGGAGCACAGTGGATAGCAGATATCAAGCGAATAACAGTGTATAGCACGAACGTAATGGTCATCCTGACGAAGCTTGGCCAAACCTAACCTAAGCGAATGTAACCTTGCGCAACCTAGCGGGCCATGGTGACTACTGCTGGCCTCCCGAGAGTTGAGCAGAATACATTAGATCACAGTACAACGCAGAAATCCAACGAATAGGAGTGCATAGCGTAAAAGTCAATGCTATGCTGTCCTAACATAGCCAAACGTAACGTATCCAAACGTTACATATCTCAACCCAACGAGCCGCGTCCACTAATGCTATCATACGCAGAGCCGGGCAGATCGGATTAGAGGTGGGAAGAGCGCAGAAATCCTGAAGATCGCAGTGTATAGCGCAAGAGTCAAAGCTAACCTACCCTAAACGAACCAAAGGTAACATAACCGAACGTAGCATAGCTCTACCTAACGTGCAGTAACCACTTTTGCTGGTCTCGCCAGGACCGGAAAGAATATAGTAGAGCACAGTGGAGAGCAGGTGTCCACCGAAAAATAGTGCACAGACCGAGAGTCAAAGCTACCATAACCGAAGAGCAATGAAGAGTGCGGCAATCCACCGAATAACAGTGTATAGCGCAAAAGTCGAAGTGAACCTATCATAAACTAACCAAACGTAGCATAACTCAACCAGCCGTGCCGAGGGCACTATTGCTTGCCTCCCGGGCGCCAAACGGAGCATATTAGAGTATCGTAGGACGTAGAAGCCGACAGAATAGCAGCGTATAGCTCAAAAGTCCAAGCTGCCCACTCCTAACCCATCCAAACGAAATAAAACCAAACGCAACGTAACTTAACCTAACGTGCCGAGGGAACTATTGGTGGCCCCACCAGAGCCAAGTAGAACACACTAGAGCAAAGTAGAGCGCAGAAAGCCAACAAATAGCAGTGTATTGGACAATAGTCAAAGATATCCTAACCTAACATGACCAAAGCTATCCTAAGCAAACGTAGAATATCTAAACCTAACGAGACAGGACCTCTATTTGATGGCCTCCTCAGAGCCAAGCAGAATATATTTGATCACAGTAGAGCGCAGAAATCCACCGAATAACAGGGTATAAGACAAAAGTCACAACTATCCAAACATATCCCAGGCTTACATAACCTGACCAAACGTAGCAAGACACAACCTAACGTGCCGAGATAACAATTACAGGCCTCCCCGGTTTCCTGCATAGTACAGGGGAGCTATGTAGATCGTAAAAGTCCTCCGAATGCAGTGTATGGCACACGAGTCAAATCCATCGTATCGCAACCTATCCAAACGTAACATAACCCTACTAAGCGTAACTCAGCCTATCGTGCCGAGACAACTATTGCTGGCCCCGAGGGCCAAGAAGAAGATACAAGAGGACAGCAGAACGCAGAAGTCCACCGCCTTGCATTGTATAGCTCAAAAGTGAAAGATATCCTGTCATAACCTGACTCCTCCTAGCCTATCCAAACATAGAGTAACTCAACATAACATGAGGAGAACAGTATTCCGTCCTCCCTAAGTCCAGGCAGAGAACATCAGAGCTCATTAGAGCACAGAAATCCTCCGAATAGCAGTGAATAGAACAGAAGTCAAAGTAGCCTCTCTTAACCCAGCCAAATGTAGCATATCCAAAATCAGTCTAACGCAAGCTAACATGACGAGACCATTGTTGCTAACCTCCGCAGAGACAGGCAGAGTATACTAGGGCACAGTAGTGCGCGGAAACCCAGCGCTTTGCAGTGAATGGCACAAACGCCGTAGGTAACGTAACATAAGCAGACCTAACCTGACCTAACGGAACGTAGCACAGCTAAATATAACGTGTAGTGACTACTGCTCCTGTCATCCGCAGAGCCAAGCAGAATGTAGCAGAACTGTGTAAATCACCGAATTCCACCCAATATCAGTGTATAGCACGAGAGTCAAAGCTATCCTAACCAAATGTAGCCTAAACTGACAAAACCAATCGTAACATACCCCAAACTAACGTGCCACGGCCACTGTTGCTCGCCTCCCCAGAGTCCAGCAGAGTATAGTGGAGCAATGTAGAGCGCACAATTCCACCGAATAGCAGTGTATGATACAAAGCCCTAGGATATCCTAACATATCCTAGCCTAACCTAACATAACCAAACGTAGCATAACCGAAATTAAAGCCGCTATCACTGCTGCTGGCATCCCCAGTGCCAAGCAGAATATAGTGGAGCAATGTAGAGCGTAGAAATCCACCGCATAGCAGTGTACAGCACAAAATTCGAAGAAATCCTAACCAATCCTTCCTAACCTACCCTAACGAAACGTAATATAACTGAACCTAACGTGCCGAGGCCACTATTACTTGCCACACCAGAGTCAAGTAGAAAGTATTAGAATGTAGTAGAGCGCAGACATCGGAGTATAGCAGTTTATGGCACAGACGATTGATTATCCTATCCTAACTTCGCCGACCGCAACATTACAAATTATGGCATAGCTCATCATAGCGTGTCCGAAACCACTATTGCTTGCCTCCCCGGATCCAAGCAGAATATACTAGACGACAGCAGAGCGCACAAATCCACCACATTGCGTTGTATACCTCAAAAGTGGAAGATACCTTTTCATAACCTGACCTAGCCTAGCCTATCCAAACGTAGAGTAACTCAACATAACGCGAGGAGAAAAATATTCATGTCCTCGCTAAATCAAGGCAGAGAGCATTGGAGCTCATTAGAGCCCAGAAATCCTCCGAACAGCAGTGAATTGAACAGAAGCCAAAGTAGGCTAACTTAACCTAGCCTAACGTAACATATCCAAAATTAATCTAAATCAACCGAACATAACGAGACCTTTATTTCTGACCTCCACAGAGACAAGCAGAGTATACTAGGGCACAGTAGTGCGCAGAAATTCACCGCACTGCACAGAATAGCACAAATGTCAGACATACCATGACCCAAACTGACCTTACCTTACCTACCCAAACGTAGTGTAACTAAGCATGAAGTGAAAAGTCCAATATTTCTGTTCTCCCCATTGCCAAGCAGGGCATATTAGAGCACATTAGACGGAAGAAATACACCGAAAAGCAGGGACTAGCGCAAAAGGCAGAGTAGCCTATCCTAACCCAGAAAAACGTAACATAACCAAACCAGGCATAACTAGACCAACATGTCCAGACCACCATTGCTGACATCCACAAAGACAAGCAGAATGTACTGGGGCACTGTAGAGCGAAGAAATGTACCGCATCAGAGTGAGTAGCACAAAGGTCTCGGTCACCATAACCACACCTGGCATAAGGAAATCTAACCAAACGTAGCATAACTCAACGTAACGTGCGGCGACCGATAATGGTGGCCATTGCAGAGAGAAGCAGAACGTGTTAGAACACATTAGAGCGCAGAGATCCTCCGAATAGCAGCGTAGAGTACAAAAGCCAAATATACCATAACCAAACCCGTCCCAGTCTAACGTAACCGAACGTAGTCTAACACAACATAACGTGGCGCGACCGCTATTGATGGCCTTCGTAGAGTCAAGCAGAGCATATTAGAGAACATTAGAACGCAGAAGTCCACCGAATAGCAGTGGGTAGCGCAAGACTCAAAGTAGCGTATCCTAATCTAGACGAACCTATCACAACCAAACGGAGCTTAACCCAAAATAACACGACAGGACCGCTACAGCTGGCCTCCGCAGGGATTAGCAGAATTTGTCGGAGCACAGCGTAGCGCTGTAATCCACCGCATTGCAGTGTATAACACAAAAGCCGTAGATACCCTAGCATAACGCGACCAAAGCTAACCCACCCGAACACAGCATATCTCAAAATAACTTGCAGCGACCACAGCTCCTGGCCTCCCCGTAGACAAGCAGAATATGGAAGAGCACAGTAGGTCACGGAAATACACCGAATAACAGTGTATAGCACGAAAGTCAAAGCTACCGTTACCGAAGTTAACCTAACCTAAACTAACCAAACGTAACCTTACTCAGCATAACGTGCCGAGACCGATATTGCTGGCATTCCGAGGACTAAGCATAATTTATTAAAGCATAGCACAGCGCAGTAATTCTCCGAATGTCAGTGTATAGCACGAAAGCTTAAGTTGCCCGACCGAACATAAACTAACCTAACCTAACAGAACGTAACATAACTCAACCTAACGTGCCGAGACCACTACTGCTGGCAACCCAAGAGACAAGCAGAACGTATTAGAGCGTAGTCGGGCGCAGAAATCCACTGAATTCCATTGAATGCCGCAGAAGTCTAAGCTACTCTGTCCTAACAAGGCCAAACTTGTCATAAGCAAACGTATATTAAGGGTACCTAGCGCGCCGAGACCACTATTGCTGGCCTCCACAGAGCCGAGCTGAACCCACTGGACGACATTAGTGCACAGAAGCCCATAGAATCGCAGTGTATATGGCAAAAGTCCTATAAATCCAGACCTAACCAAAGCTAGCGTAACCTATGCAAACGTAGCCTACCTCAACGTAACGTGCCATGGCCACTATTGGTGGCACTCCCAGAGCTAAGCATAATATCGTAGAGCTCAGTACAGCGCAGAAATGCTCCGAATTGCAGTGTACAGCATGATAGCCTATGTTAACGTGACCAAGCTTAACTTACCATGATACAACGAAACGTACCGTAGCTGAACCTAACATGACGAGACCAATATTGCGATTCTCCACAAAATCAAGCTGAAGGTACTAGAGCACAGTAGTGCGCAGAATCCCACCGCTTTGCAGTGAATAGCACAAAAGTCAGATATAGGGCGACATAACCTGTCCTTACCTAACCTATGCAAACGTGGTGTAACTAATCATGATGTGACGAGACCTACACTTCTGGCCGCCCCTGAGCCAAGCAGGGCATATTAGAGCACATTGGATCACGGGAATCCACCGAATAACAGTTTACAGCGTGAAAGTCAAAGCGTTCCTAGCCAAACTTAGCCTAACCTAACATAACAGAACATAACCTAACTCAGCCTGACGTGCCACGACCACTATTGCTGGCCTGCAGAGAGTTGAGCAGGGTATTGTACAACAATGTTGAGCGCAGAAATCCTCCGAATAGCAGTGTATAGCACAATACTCAAAGCTATCCTCTCCTAACATAACCAAAGGTGACACAACCATACGCAATCTAACTCAGCCTAACGTGCCGCGACCATTATTTCTGGCCTTCCCATCGCCAAGCAGGCAGTATTACATCACAATAGAGCGCAGAAGTCAACCGAATAGCAGTGTATCGCACAAAGGACAGAGTCATACATTCAAAACGACACCTAATCCATCTTGACAAAACGTATGATAAATATTGCAAACGGGCCGATACCTCTATTGCTGGCATGACCAGAGACAGGCAGAACAGGCTAGAGCGCAGTAGAGCGCAGAAGACCACCGAATAGCAGTGTGAAGCTCAAAAGTCGATGCCACGTCAACCAAACCTGCCCCAACCTAACCTAGACAAACGTAACCTAACTCACACTCTCGGGCCACGAACACCATTGCTGTCCTCCCCAGAGACGAGCAGAGTACAGTAGAGCAATGTAGAGCGCAGAAACCCAGCGAGGAGCAGTGTACAGCACAAAAGTCAAAGCTATCTCCTCCTAACCTAACCAAACGTAATAAAACCATACGCAACTTAACTCAGACTAACGCGCCGAGGGCTCTACAGCTGGCCTCCGCTTAGACAAGCAGAATTTACTAGAGCCCAGTAGAGCGCAGGAACGCACAGAGTAGCAATGTACATAACAAGAGTCAAAGACATAGTGACCAAACTTATCCTAACCTAACCAATGTGAACGGAAACCGACTAAAACAAACGTGACACGACCACTAATGCTCGCCTCCGCAGATGCAGGAAGATGCCATTAGAGCAATGCAGTGCACAGGTATAGAGCGAATAGCAGTGTGTTGCACAAAAGTCAAAGTCACAGTATCCTATCTTAACCAAACCTAACCTAACCGAACGTAACCTGTCTCAACCAAACGTGCCATGACCACTATTGCTCGACTTCCTAGATGCAAGCACATGCATTCAGAGCAATGTAATGCACAGATATCTGCTGAATTGCAGTGTAAAGCCCACAGGCAAGGCTATACTTGCCAAACATATCCTAACCTATCCAAACCAAACGTAATCTAACTCAACCTAGCGTGCCGAGGTCAATATTGCTGGCCTCCCCGGTGCCAAGCAGAATGCATTACAGCACTGTAGAGCGCAGGAATCCACCGAATAGCAGTGTATAGCACAAAAGTCAAAGATATCCTATCCTGACATTACCAAACGTAACCTAACCAAACGTAACCTAACCAAACGCAGCATAACTCAACCCAACGTGCCGAGACAGCCGTTGCTGCCCCCCTCCCAAAGCCAAGCAGAACATACTAGAGCACAGTAGAGCGCAGAAATCCACCGAACAGCAGTGTATAGCACAAAGGTTAAAGCTGCCCTATCCAAACTTTCCCTAATCCGACCAAACTGAGCGCAACGGGACTCAACGTAAACGTGCCGAGAGTACTATTGCTGGCCATCCCAGAGTCAAGCTGGTAATATTAGAGCACTGTAGGGCGCAGAGATCCACCTAATGGCGGACCATAGCACTGTAGCCAAAGCTATCCTTCCCTAACCTAACAAACTATAAAGAAGCCGAACGTAACATAACTCAACCTAACGCGCCGCGAGCACTATTGCTGGCCTCCCAAAGCCAAGCAGAACACACTAGCGTTGAGTAGAATGCAGAAATGCGTAGAATCGCAGTATATTTCAGAAAAGTCAAAGCTGCCCAGACCCAATTCAAACCAACAGGACATAGCCAAGCATAGCCTAACTGAAACTAACGTGCCGAGACCGCCGTTGCTGCCCCTCCCCCCCAAATCAAGCAGGACGTACTATAACACGGTAGAGCGCTGAAATCCACCGAATTTTAGTGTACAGCACAAAAGTTAGAGCTATCCTATCTCTACTTAGCCTAACGCAACCCGACCGAACGTATAGTGGCACAACGTAACGTGCCGAGAGCACTATTGCTGGCCTTGCAGAGAGAAGCTGAACGTTTTAGAGCACTCTATGGCGCAGAAGTCTTCCTAATAGCAGACTATGTCACTAATGTCAGAGCTATCCGCTCCTAACCCAATCAATCAAACACAAACGACATAAAATATCTCAACCTAGTGTGCCGCGACCACTATTGCTGCAGCCCCAGAGCCAGGCGGAACATATTAGTGGATTGTAGAACGCAGAAATCCTTAGAATCGCAGTGTGTATCAGGAAAGTCAAAGCTACCCATAAATAACCCAAACCAACGGAACGTAGCCAAACATAGCCTAAACCAACCTAACGTATCGAGACCAATATTGCTGCCTTTCGCAGAGCCAAGGAGTACGTACAAGAGCACAGTATAGCGCAGAACTCCGCCCAATAGCGGTGTAAAGCACAAAAGTTAACGCTACCATATCCAAACTTATTCTAACCCAACCTGGCGGAACGTAACTTGGCACAATATGACGTGCCGACACCGCAGTTGCAGGCCCTGCCAGAGCCAAGCAGAAGATGTTAGAGCACTGTGGGGCGCAGAGGTCCACCTAATAGCACGCTATAGCAGTGAACTCATAGCAATCCCCTCCTATCATAACCAAACGTAACATGATCAAAACTAACACAACTCAAACTATCGTACTGCGGCCACTATATCTGGCCTCCATAGAGGCAAGCAGAGTTGACTAGAGCAACGTGGAGCGCAGAAATCCACCGAATTGTAGTGTATGTAGCAAAAGTCGCATATACCCTAATCTAACCTGGCCCAACATGACCTAACCAAACGTAGCATAGCTGAACATAACCTTGCCGCTCCCACTCCTGCAGGCCTCCCAAGAGACGAGCAGAATACTGTACAGCACAGTTGATCACAGAAATCCACCGCATTGCATTGCATAGCTCAAAAGCCGTACATACCCTGACACAACCTGTCCATACGTTACCCACCCAAACGTAGTGTATCTAAAGATAACGTGACGAGACCAATATTGCTGTCACCCCCAGATCCAGGAAGAGCACACTAGAGCACACTAGAGCGATGAATTTCGCCGAACAGCAGAGAAGAGCACAGAAGTCAAAGTATCCTATACTAACCAAGCCAGTCGTAACACATCCAAACGAAGAATAACTCCACCTGACATGGCTAGACCAGCATTGCTGGCCTCACAGGAACAACCGTAATGTACCAGTGCATAGTAGAGTGCAGAAATCCACCGCATTGCAGCGGATAGCACAGGGGCCGTAGATATCCTAACCTAAAGTGACCTAACCTAAACTAACCGAACGTAGTATATTCAAATATGACGTGCCGCGACCACTGCTCCGGGCCTCCCCGGAGGCAAGCAGAATGCAGTAGAGCACAGTAGGTTACAGGAACACACGGGATAGCAGTGTAAAGCACAAAAGTCAAAGTAGCATATCCTTACATAGCCAAACGTAACGTATCCAAACGTAACCTAACTCAACTTAACATGGCGAGACAACAATTGCTAACCTCCACAGAGTCAAGCAGAGTGTACTAGCGCACAGTAGTGCGTTGAAATCACCGCATTGCAGTGAATATCGCAGGAGTCGAAGGTGTCCTGACCTGACCTGACATAATCTAACTCAACCAAGCCGAGTATAGCTCAAAGCAACCTGCCGCGACCGCTGCTCCTGCCCTCCCCAGAGACAAGCAGAATAGGGCAGGGAACCGTAGAACACTGTAAACCACCGTGCAACAGTGTACAGCGCGCAAGCCGATATTACCCTAACGGAAAATATCATAATCTAGCATAGCTCTACCTAATGTGCCACGGCAATCATTACTCGCCGCCATAGTCGAGCAGAGTATAGTAGAACAATGTGGAGCGCAGAAATCCACCGCATATCGGTGTATAGCACAAAAGTCAAAAATATCATTACCTAACCTTACCTAACCTAACCTAAAGAGACGTAACATAGCTTAACATGACGTGCCGCAACCACTACTCCTGGCATCCCCATAACCAAGGATAATGTAGTAGAGCACAGTAGATATGAGAGATACACCTGATAACAGTGTCTGTTTCGAAAGTCAAAGGTATCCTAACCAAACTTAACATAGGCTTACCTAAACGGACGTAACATAACACAAACTGACGTGCCACGACCACTATTGCGCGCCTCCCCTGAGTCGAGCAGGATATAGTAGAACAACGTTGAGCGCAGAAATCCACCGAATAGTCGTGCATAGCACAATAGTCAAGAATAACTTAACCTAACCTGGCATCACCTAACCTATCCAAACGTGGCATAACTCAACGTAACTTGCGGCTGCCGTAATTGATTGCCTTCGTAAATACAAGTAGAACATGCTAGAACGCATTAAAGCGCACTGATACACCGAATAGCAGTGTAGAGCACAAAGCCAAATATATCCTTACGTAACCTGACCTAACCTAACCTAACCAAACGTAGTCTAACTCAACATAACGTGCCGCGACCGATAGTGATGGCCTACATACAGCCAAGCAGAGCATATTATAGCACATGGGAGCGCAGAAACCCACCGAATAGCGGTGTATAGCACAATAGACGGAAGTATCCTGTCCTAACCTAGCCATACGTAGCATAACCAAACGTAACATAACAAAATCTGACATGACGAGACCACCATTGCTGGACTCGACAGAGACAAGCAGAATGTACTAGAGCACATTGCCGCGCAGAAATCCACCGCAATGCAGTGAATGGGCCAAAGGACATAGATAACCAAACTTAGCCTGACACAATCTAACCCAACGTAACACAGCATAACCCAACATGACGTGCCGCGACCACTGCTCCTGGCTTCCCCAGAGCAAAGCAGAATGTAGTAGAGCACAGTATATCACAGAAATCCACCGACTAACCAGGCATAGCAAGAAAGTTGATGCTATACTCACCAAACGTAGCCTCACCTATCGTAACCAATCATAACGTAACAAAACCTAACTTGCCGTGGCTACTATTCCTTGACTTCCCAGGCTCAGGTAGAGTATAGTGGAGCAATGTAGATCGCAGAAATCCACCAAAAAGTAGTGTACAGAATAAAGGTCATAAAAATCCTTACCGAACCACCCTAACCTAGCCTAACGAAACGTATCCTAACTCAACCTAGCTTGCCGAGACCAAAATTACTGGCCACCCCAGAGCCAAGAAGAGCATATTAGAGCTCATTGGGGCGCAGAAATGCGGGGAATAGCAGTGTATAGCGCAAAAGGCAAAGTAGCCTCTCCTAACCTAGCCAAACCGGACGCATACAAACGAGACCTTCCACAACATAACGTGCCGCGGCAACTATTGCTCGCCTACCAACGATCCAGCAGGGCATAGTAGAGCAATGTAAAGCGCAGAAACCCACCGAATAGCAGTGTATAGGACGAGGGTCAGAGAAATCGTAACCGAGCCTCCCCAACCTAACCTAACGGAAAGTAACATTACTCAACCTATCGTGTCGAGATCACTACTACTGGCCACGCCAGGGCCAAGCAGAGCAAATTGCAGCACATGAGAGCGTAGAAGCCCGTCGAATGGCGGTGTATAGAACAAAAGACATTGTATCCTATACCATCAGGCGACACCGCTCGCCAGTACCTCGGTCTCTCGAACAGAAGGGCCCCCACACTCCAGCTCGTGGTCACCCTCACCAAGCTTACATCGGGAGAGAGGGACGCTCTCCCCGGTCACCCCACCCAACCTAACCTAACCAAAGCCATCCTTTCCTAGCCTGACCTAACCAAATCAGACCAGACGTAGAGTAACTAAACGTAACGAGTCGTGACCTCTATTGCCGGACACCCCAGATCCTAACAGAACATATCAGGGTACAGTAGGGAGCAGAAATCCACCTAATGGCAGTGAAGGGCACGGAAGTCTGAGGTACTCTGCCATAGCACAGCCGAATTTGTCATATGCAAACGTAGCCTAACTAAACATAACGCACAGAGACCACTATGGCTAGCCTCAACAGAGCCAAGCAGACAACATTAGAACGCAGTGGAGGGCAGAAGTCAGAGCATAGCAGTGTATAGCACAGAAGTCTAAACTCTCCTGTCTCAACTTCACTAAACGTAACACAACGTAACGTGGCATATTCCAACCTAACGTGTAGAGAACAATATTGCTGACATCCCCAGGACCAGGCAGAGACACTAGAGCACAGTTGAGCCTAGAAATCCACCGAATAGCTGTGAATAGCGCAGCAGTCAGAGTAGCCGGTCCTAACCTAGCCAAACGTAACAAATACGAACGAAGCCTAGCTCAACCTGACAGGACCAGGCCACTGTTGCTAGCATCCACAGAGACAAGCAGAATGTGCTAGGGCACTGTAGAGCGCAGAAATCAGCATCATTGCAGTGAACAGCACAAAGGCCACAGATATCGCAACCCAACCTGTCCCAACCTAACCTAATCGAACGTAGCATAGCTCAACGTGACGTGACGCGACCCCAGCACTTGGCCTCTACAGATCCAAGCGGAATGCAGCAGATCGCAGTAGATCACGGAATCTCAAGGAATAGCAGTGCAAAGCAAAAAAGTCGAGGCAGCATATTCTAACCTAGCCAAACTTAGCACTCACAAGCGTAACCTGACTATACCTAACATTACGAGACAGCTATTGCTGCCACCCACTGAGGCAAGTACAGCGTACTAGAGCACAGTCGAACGCAGAAATACCCCGCATTGCAGTCAATAGCGCAAAAGTCGGAGATACCCTAACATAGCCTGACCTAACCTAGCATAACCAAACGTAGCGTAACTCAATGGTGCATGCCGCGACCAACCCTACCGGACTCCACAGAGCCAAGCAGAATACAGTAGAGCACAGTACAATAAAGGAACCCTCCGTATAATAGTGTATAGCACGAAAGTCGAAGCCACACTAACATAATGTAGCCTAACATAACATAGTCAAGCGTAGCCTAACTCAACACAAAGTACCGCGAATATTGCTGGCCTCCCCAGGGACAAGCATTATATGGCGGAGCGCAGTCGAGCGCAGAAATGCACCGAATAGTAGTGTATAGCACGGAAGCCAAATATAACCTGACCGAGCTTGACACAATATAACCTAACCAAAGCGTAATATAACTCAAGCTATGGTGCCGAGATCTCTATTGCTGGCCATCTCAGAGCCAAGCAGAACATACTAGAGCACAGTTGAGCACAGAAGTCCACCAAAGAGCATTGTATTGCACAAAAGTCAAAGCTATCCTTTCCTATTGCATCCACCCTTGACATTGCCAAACGTAATATAGATCAACCTAACGAATCCCGACCACTATTGCTGGCTTCCCCAGGGCCGAGCAGAATGTAGTAGAGCGCAACCGAGCGCAGAAATCCACCCAATAGCAGCGTATATTACAAAATCATATCTATCCAGACCTAACCCTAGCAAATATAACCTAACCGAGCGTAGCCTACCCCAACGAAACTTGCCGCGGCCACTAATGGCGGCATCCCCAGTTCAAAGCATAAAACAGTGGAGCACAGTCGAGCGCAGAAATCATCCGAATAGCAGTGAACAGCACGAAAGTCGGACATAGCCATACCGAGATTCACAAGACCCAACCTTACTGAACGTAACATAACACAACCTAACGTCCCAAGACCACTATTGCTGGCCTCTGCAGAGCCAGCCAGATAATATTGGAACGCAGTAGAGCGCAGAAATCCGCCGACGGCAGCAAATAGAACAAAAGCATAAACTGTACTATACTGTCCTCACCAAACGTATCATAGCCAGACGTAGCCTAGCCCAAACTAACGTGCCGAGGCCACTGTTGCTGGCCACCCCAGAGCCAAGCGGTTAATACCAGAGCACACTAGAGCACAGAAAACCGCCGAAAAGGAGTATATTGCGCAATAGTCAAAGTTATCCTATCCTAATGTGTCCAATCTTAACATAAACAAGCGTATCATAACTCATCCTAACGTATCCCGACCGCTGTAGCTGGCCCCCCAGAGTCGAGCAAAGTTGACTACAGGACAGCAGACCGCAGTACTCCATAGAATCGCAGTGTAAAGCACATAGGTCATATCCATCCAGACGTAACACAAGCTAACATAACCTAACCAAACGTAGCCTACTTCAACGTTACGTGCCGCGGCCACTATTTGTGGTATACCCAGGGATAAGCATAATGTATTAGATCACAGTACATCGCAGGAATACTCTGAATAGCATTGAATAGGACGGAGCCTAAGTTAATTTGACCGAGATAATCCTAACCTTGTCCAAAGAAACGTAACCTAACTCAACATAACATGACGAGACCACTATTGCTGGCATCCACAATGACATGCAGAATGTACTAAAGCACCGATGTGCGCAGAAATCCTCCGCAATGCAGTGGGCAGCGCGAAAGTCGAAGATATCCAAACATAACCTGACATAACCTAACCTAACCAAACGTAGCGTAACTCAACAGAGCGTACTGCGAACACCGCTGCCGGGCCCCAGAGAGCCAAGCAGGAAACAGTACAGTATAGTAGATCACAGGAACCCGCCGGAAAATAGTGCATAGCGCGAAAGTCGGAGACACCATAACCAAACAGAGACTAGTATGCCATAATCAAACGTAGCCTAGCACAACGTAACGTGCCGCGACTATTGCTGCCCTCTCCTGATCCATGCAGAATGTAGTAAACCAGAGTATATCACAGAAATACGCCGAACATCAGTATATAGCACGCAAGTAGAAACGACACTAACAAATCGTAGCGTAGCCTAGCCTAACCAATTGAAACGTAATTCAACCTAGCGTGCCGCGACCACTGCTACTAGCCTCTCACAGCAAAGCAGAAGCATGTTAGATCGCATTAGTGTGCATATATCCACCGAATAGCATTTTATAGCACAAAAGCCGAAGAAATCCTAACCGAGACTTCCTAACCTGACCTAACGGTAGGTAACATTACTCAACCTAACGTGGCGAGGCCACGATTACTGGTAACACCAGCGCCAAGCACAGCATACTACAGAGCATGAGAGAGCAGAAACCCACCGTATAGCGGTGTATAGCACAAAAGGCAAGGTATCCTACCCTAACCTAGCCAAACGTAACGTAACCAAACCTAACCTAGCTCCACCTAACATGACGTGACCACTAGTGCTGGCCTCTACAAGGACAAGCAGAATGTAATAGAGCACAGTATTAGGCGGAAACCCACCGCATTGCCGTGAATAGCACAAAAGTCAAGCATATCTTGGCATAATCTGACCTATCCTAACCTAACGGAACGTAGCATAACTCATCATAACGGGCCGCGACCGCTTTTGTTGGCACTCGTACAGCCAAGCAGAGCATATTAGGGCACATTAGATCGCAGACGTCCACCGAATAGCAGTGTGTAGCACAAAAATCAAAGTAGCATATCCAACCCTAGCCAAACTTAACACAGCCAGACGGAGCATAACCCGTCCTAACACGACGGGACCGCTACTGCTGGTCACCCCAGAGCCAAGCAGAACATACTAGAGCACACTGGAGCGCAGAAGTCCACCGAATAGCAGTGTATAGCATAAAAGATGCGTGCCGCGAACACCGCTGCCTGAGTCCACATATCCAAGCAGAATACAGTAGAACACAGTAGGTTACACTAAACCGCCGTATAATAGTGTATAGCACGAAAGTCGAAGGCACCCTAACAAAACATAACATAACGTAACATTGTCATACGTAGCATAACACAACATAACTTTTCACGACTATTGGTGGCCTACCCATGACCAAGCAATATACACAAGGGCACTTGCGAGTACAGAAATCCTACGAATAGCAGTGTACAGAACGAGAGTCAAAGATAACCTGACCGAGCTTGTCACAATCTAGCCAAGGCAAACGTAACATAACTCAAACTGAAGTGCCGAGATCTCCATCAAAGCCCTCCCCGGAGCCTAGCAGAGAATACTAGAAGGGCGTAGACGCAGAAATCTACCGAATAGCATTGCATAGCGCAAAAGTCAAAGCTATCCTATCTTAACATATCCAATCTCAACATACCCAAACGTTACAATGCTCAACCAAACGTACCCCAACCACTATTGACGGCCTCTCCAGGGCCAAGCGGAATGTAGTAGAGCGCAGTCGGACACAGAAATACACCGAGCATCAGCATATAGCACGAAAGTCTAAGTTACCCTTACCGAAAATAACCCAACCTAAGATAACCAAACGTAACTTAACCTAAACTAGCGTGCCGAGACCAATTTTGCTGTGATTCCCAAGGCTATGCAAAATATGGTTTAGCACTGTACAGCGTAGAAATACTCCGAATAGCAGTGTATATCACGAAAGTGAAAGCTATCACTGCCGAACTTAGCCAAACCAAAACTAGCTAAGCGCAACCTAACACAGCCTAACCTGCCGAGACAAATATTGCGGGCATTCCCAGGGCTAAGCGTAATATAGTAGACCACAGTACAGCGAAGAAATATTCCGAATAGCGGTATATGGCGCGAAAGTCTATGTTTACCTGGCCGAGCTTAACCAAACCTGACCTAACCAAACGTAACCTAACTCAACCTAACGTAGCGAGACCAATATTGTTGGCATGCTGGAGCCGCTTTGAGCATATTGGAGTACATTAGAGCGCAGAAATCCACCGAATAGCAGTGAATGGAACAAGAGACGAAGATGTCCAAACATAACCTGACATAATCTAACGAAACAAAACGTAGCGTAACACAACAGGGCTTGTTGTGACCACTCCTGCTGGCATCCCCGGAGCCAAGCAGACTATAGCAGAGCGATGTAGGTCACAGGAACCCGCGGAGTAGCAGTGTAATGCACAAGAGTCAAAGTAGCCTTTCCTAACCTAGCCATACGTAGTATATCCCGACGTAGCCTAAACCAACCTAACATGGCGAGACCACTATTTATGACCTCCACAGAGAGAACAAGAGTACATTAGAACACAGTACAGCGCATAAATCCACGGCGTTACAGTGAACAGCTCAAAAGTCGAAGATTTCCTAACATAGCCTGACCTAACCTAATCCTACCATAGGTATCGTAGCTCAAAATAACGTGCGGTGGCCTCTGCCCCTGGCCGCCCCAGAGACAAGCAGAATGTAGCAGAGCACAGGAGATCACGGGAATCCACCGAATAACTGTGAGCAGCTCGACAGTCAAAGCTACCCTGATCAAATTTTGCCTAACTTGACCTAGCCAATCGTAACATAGCTAACCCTAAGCGCCAGGGCCAATTTTGCTGGCATCCACAGAGTCGAGCAGGGTATAGTAGAGGAACGCAGAGCGCAGAAATCCAGCAGTTCATAGTACAAAAGTCGGAGATAACCAATCCTAACCTGACCTACCCTAACCCAACCGAACGTAGCGTATATCAATTAAACGTGTCGCGAAAGCTGCTCCTGGCCTCCCCTGAGCCAAGCGGTGTGGAGCAGAGCGCAGTAGACCACTGAAACGCACCGAATAACGGAGTATAGTACGAAAGTCAAATGTTTCCTAACCAAATTGAGCCCAACATGACCAAACCAAACGTAACCTATCACAGCCTGACATGCCAGGACATCTGTTATTCGCCTCCGCATGCTCGGGCAGTGTATAGTAGAGCAATGTAGGGCGCAGAAATCCACCGAATAGCAGAGAACAGCACAAATGACCAAGCAACGCTGTTCTAATCTAGCCAATCGTAACATAACCAAGCGCGACATAACTCAGACTAACGTGCCGAGACCAATGCTGCTGGCCTCCAAACAGCCAGACAGATTATGCCAGTGCACAGTAGAGCGCAGCAATCCACCGCAAGCAGTGTACAGTACAAAAGTCAAAGCCATCCTATCAAGACTTAACCTAACCTGACATAGCCGAAGGTTACCTAACTCAACGAAACTTGCCACGGCCGCAATTGCTGGCCTCTCAAGAGACAAACAGATGCTAGTAAAATTCAGAGCGCAGATGTCCACCGAATAGCTGTGTGTAGCACAAAAGTCGAAGCTATCATGTTCTAACCTGGCCAAACGTAACGTACCGCGCGTAACCAGACACATCCTAACGTGCCGAGACCGCTACTGCTGCGCGCTTTAGGGCCAAGCAGAGAACATAAGAGGATATAGAGCGCAGGAGTCCATAGAACCTCTATGCAAAGCAAAATAGTCCAAGCTAGACTTGCTTAGCGTAGCCAAACGTGAGAGGAACGAACGTTGCTTTACTGGACGAAACGTGCCGAGTTCTCCGTTGCATGCCTCCCGAGAGCCAAGCAGAATATCCTAGGGCGGAGTAGAGTGCAGTAGTCCACCGCATTGCATTGTGTAGCACGAAAGGCAAAGGTATCGTAACCTAACATATCCTAGCCTAACCAAGCCGAACGCAACCTAACTTAACCAAACGTGCCTCGAACGTTACTACTTGCCACACCAGGGACAAACAGAGTATATTAGAGCGCAGTAGAGCGCAGTAATCCACCGAATTGCGGTGTATAGCACTAAAGTTGAAGCTATCCTTTCCTAACTTAACCAATCGTAGCGCAGCCGAACGTAACCCATCAGAGAGTAACGTGCCGAGACCACTACTGCCGTCCTTCCCAAAGCCAAGCAGGGCATATTAGAGCGTAGTTGAGTACAGACATCCACCGCATAACATTGTATAGACAAAAGTCAAGGCTATCCCTTCCTATCCAAACCAAAGCTGACTAAGCCAAACGTAAACTAACTTAACCTAACGCGTCGCGACCACTGTTGCTGGCATCCCCACGGACAATCAGAGCATCGTAGCGCACAGTTGAGCGTAGAAGTCCACCGAATATCAGCGTATACAGCGAAAGGCAAATCTGTCCATGCCTAACCAAAACTATCGTAACGTAGCCAAACGTAGCTGAGCCCAAAACAACAGACCCAGACCACTATTACTGGCCTCTCCAAAGCAACGCGAAGCATGCTAGAGCACAGTAGAGCGTAGAAATCGACAGCATTGCAGTGCATAGCGCAAAAGTCAAAGATACCATATCCTAAAGTAACCAAATGTAACATAACCAAACGTAGCCCAACTCAGCATAACGTGTCGAGACTACTATTGCTGACATTCCTAGAGCCAAGCTGAACGTACTAGAGCACAGTGGAGCTTATAAGTCCACCGAACAGCAGTTTATAGCACATAAGTCAAGTTCATCTCAAACAAACTTATCCGAAATTTACCTAACGAGACGCAACGTAACATAACGAAACGTGCGACGACAGCTATTGTTGTCCTCCCCATTTCCAAGCAGATGCTTCTAGAGCAATTCAGTGCACAGGTATCGACTGAACAGCTGTGTGTAGTACAAAAGTCAAAGCAATCCTAACCAAACCTATCCAAATTTAGCCAAGCGAAGTGTAACGTGACACAACCTAGCGTGCCGAGACCACTATTGCTGTCCTTCCCAGAACCGAGCAGACCATATTAGAGCGCAGTAGGGCGTAGAAATCCACCGTATAGAAGTGTCCAGCACAAAAGTCACATATATCCTAGCCTAACCTATCCAAACATAATACAACCAAACGTAACGTAACTCAACCTTACGTGGCAACCCGTTACTTCTGACCTCCCCATATCAAAGCAGAATATACTAGGGCACAGTAGTGAGCAGGACGCCACCGAACAGCTGTTCGTAGCAGAAAAGTCAAAGCCAATCTAGCGAAATATGTCCTACCCTCTCCAAACGAAACGTAGCATAACACATGGGATCGTGCCACGACCACGACTGCTGGCCTCCCCGGGGACCAGCAGATGCTGGTAGAGCAATGCAGTGCACAGACATCGTCCGAATAGCAGTGTATCGCTCAAGAGTCGAAGATACACTAACCAAACCTATCCTAACCTAGCCACGCCAACCATAACATAACACAGCCAAACGAGGCGCGACCACTATTGATGGCACCCCAAGAGCCAAAAAGAAAATATTAGAGCACAGTAGGGAGCAGAAATCCTCCGTATAGCATTGTATAGCACAAAAGTCAAAGATACCGTATCCTATCATAACCAAACGTAACGTAACCAAACGTAACCGATCTCTTCCTAACGCGTCTGGACCTCTATTGTTGCCCTTCTCAGAGAGGAGCAGGACATATTGGAGGAGAGAAGGGCACAGAAATCCATAGAATCAAAGTGAACAGCAGAAAAGTCAGAGCCATACGGCCTTATCCCAAAGAAATATGACATAACCTAACGATGCATAACCAAACATAGCGAGACGCAACCACTATTGCTGGACACCCCACGGCCAAGCAGAATAGGGTACGGCACAGTAGAGCGCAGAAGCGCACCGAACAATAGTCCATACCACGATATTCAATGCTATCCAAACATAACCAAAGCAAACATAACATAACCAAACGTAGCGTAACCCAAGCTAACGTGCTGGCACCACAGTTGCTGTCCTCCCCAGAGTCGAGCAGAGAATAGTAGACCAACGAAGAGCGCAGGAGCCCACCGAATAGCAGTGAATAGCGCAAAAGTCAAAACTATATTGGCCTAACGTAACGGAACATGGCATAGCCAAGCGTAACGTAACACAAACCAACGTTCCCAGACAACAATTACTGACCTGCCAAGAGCAGAGCAGAAGATATTAGGGCGCAGTAGAGTTCAGAAGTCCACCGAATATCAGTGTATAGCACAAACGGTGGAGCTATTCTTTCCTAACTTTACCAATCGTAACATAACCGAACGTAACCTAACACAGTGTAACGTGCCGACATCGCTATTGCTGTCTCCCAAAGCCAAGGAGATCATATTAGTGCGCGGCAGAGCGCAGAAAACCACCAAATATCAGTGCATAGACGAAAGTCGAAGCTATCCCATTCTAACCTGACAGAAACTTTAATAACCAAACGTAACATAACTTAACCTAACGAGACGCGACCACAATTCCTCGCGTACCCTGAGTCAAGCAGAGTGTGATACCGCACAATAGGCCGCAGAAGTCCATACAATTGCTGTGTGTACCACAAAGGTCGTAGCTACTCCTGCCTAACCTAGCGAAACGTAACCCAAAATATCTTAATTTAACGCAAACTAACGTGCCGCGAACAACATTCCTGGCCTCCCCAGGTCCATGCAGAGCATGTTAGCGGAGAGTAGGGCGCAGATATTCATAGAATCCCTGCGTATAGCAGAAAATTCGAAGCTACCCAAACCTAACTATAGCTAACACATCACAACAAAACGTAGCCTACCTCGACCTAACATGTCGTGGTCACTATATCTGGCGTCCCCATTGCAAAGCAGAGCGTATTAGAGCACAGTAGAGCGGATAAATCCGCCGAAAAGCAGCATGCAGCGCAAAAGTCAAAGGTACCCTGTCCCAACCTAGCCAACCGTGACACTACCAAACGCAACCAAGCTCATCTTAACGCGTTGGCACCACTATTACTGGCCTCCGCAGTGCCACGCTGACAAAATTAGGGGAGAGTAGGGCGCTGAAATTCACAGAAAGTCTGTGTACCGCAGAAAAGTAGAAGATATCCAAATCTAACCAAAACGAGGAAACCCAACCTAACGTAGCCAAGCACAACGTATCGTGCTGTGATCACTATTGCTGGCCTCCCCAGAGTCTAGCAGATTAGAGCAGAGCGCAGTGGGAGGCAGGTATCCGCCGAACATTTGTTTATAGCACGAAGGTCAAAGCAAACCTAGCCAAACTTAGCCTAACCTAAACTAACCAAACGTAATACAACACAACATATAGTGCCACGACTGCCGTTGCTCGCCTCACCAGTGTCGAGTAGAGTACAGTAGAACAACCAAGATCGCAGAAATCCACCGAATAGCCGTGAGCAGCACAATAGTCAAGGTTATCCTATCCTAACTTAACCAAACGTAACATAACCAAACTAACCTAACTCAACGTAACCGGCCGCGGCAGCAATTTCTGGCCTCCCCAGAGCAAGGCAGAGAATACTAGGTCACAGTAGGACGCGGAACTCGACCGGAAAGCAGTGTATAGCACAAGAGTCAAAGATAACCCAACCAAACCTTACCAAACCTAGGCTAACTGAACTGAAGATAGCTTAACACAACCCGCCGCGACCTCTTCTCCTGCGCGTCTCCAGACACAAGAAGAGTGCGATAGCGCGCAGTAGAGGTCAGAAGACCATAGAATATCAATGTGTAACACAACAGTTATAGCTGTCCTATCCCAACGCAACGTAACCTATCATAACAGAACCTATTCTAACCCTACCTAACTTGCCGCGAATATAATTGCTGACATCCCGATAGCCGAGCAGAGTATGGAAGAGCAATGTAGAACGCAGGAACGCTCAGAGGAGCAGTTTACAGCAAAAAAGTCAAAGATACCCTATCCTACACTAACCAAACGTAGCATAACCAAACGCAACATAACTCAGTCTAACGTCCCGAGAGCACAACTGCTGGACTCCCCATAGCCAAGTAGAATATACTAGAGAACAATAGATCGTAGAAATCCACCGAATAGTAGCGTAGAGCACGAACGTCAAAGCTGTCCTAGCCAAACTGAACCTACCCTAACCAAACCAAACGTTACCTAACAGAACCGAACATGCCGCCGTCACAATTGCAGGGCCGCCAGAGCGGAGAAGAACATATTAGAGCACAGTAGAGCGCCGAAATCATCCATATAGCTGCGTACAGCGCAGAAGTCAAAGTTAACCTATCATGACCCGACCAAGCGTAACGCAACCAAACGTAACGTGACATACCCTGATGTGCCGAAACAACTATTCCTGGACTCCCCAGTGCTGAGAAGAGTATAGTAGAGCAATGGATAGCGCAGAAATGCACGGAACATCCGTTTATAGCGCAAAAGTCCCAGTAAACCTGTCCGAACATAGCCAAACGTAACTCAACCAAACGTTACCTAACTGAAACTGACGACCCTACACCACAATTGCTGACCTCCCCACAGCCAGACTGAATATACTAGAGCACAGTAGAGTGCAGAAATCCATCGCGTTGAAATGTAAAGCATAAAAGTAGAAGATATCCTACCATAACCTGGCCTAGAAGAACCATACCAAACGTAACCAAGCCCAACCTAACGTGCCTAGCCAACTGTTGGTGAACACCCCATCGCCAAGCAGGGCACATTATAGAATAGTAAAGGGCAGAGGTCCATAAAATCGCAGTTCACAACACAATAGTCGAAGATACCCTCACCTAACGTAGCCAAACGTAACACTGCCAAGCGTAGCCGAACAAGACACATCGCCCCAAGCCCACGAACTTTGGCATCCCAGAGTTCACCAGAGTACAGTAGCGCAGAGTAGAATGCAGAAAGCCACCAAATTGCAATTTATAGCAGAATGTTCGTAGATATCCGAACTTAGCAAGACCCAACGTAACAGAACCAAACGTAGAATGACTGAAAATAACCGGCCGAAACCAGTATTGCTGGCTTTCCTAAAGACAAGCGGAATACGGTGGAGCACATTACAGCACGCAGGTCAATAGAACATCAGTGTTGACCACGTAAGTCAATGCCATCCTCACATAAACCAACCCAAAGCAACCTGACCAAACGTAACACAACTCTGCCGATCGTGCCGCGACCAGAACTGCTCCCCCACACCGCCCAGCGTGCCAAGCTGAGCATAATAGGGGAGAGTAGATAGCTGGCATCAATGGAATCGCAGTGTAAAGCAGAAAAGTCGTAGATATCCACATCTAACCAAAGCTAACGTAACCTATCCCATCCCGACGTGCCGAGACCAAAATTTCTGGCTTACGCTGAGCCAAGCGGAACATATTGGAGGAGAGTAGAAAGCAGAAGCCCATAGGATCACAGTGTATTGCAGAAAATTCGAAACTTCCCAAACCTAACTATAGCTAACATATCCCAACCAAACGTAGCCTACGTCGACCTAACTTAGCGAGACCACTATTACTGGCGTGTACAGAACCAAGCAGGACGTATCAGTGCACCGTAGAGCGCAGAAACCTACCGTACAGCAGTGTGTACCACAAAAGTCAAAGCGATTCTATCCAAAGCTAACCAAGCGTGACGTAACCAAATGCAACGTAACTATTCCTAACGTGCCGACACCAATACTGCTGCCCCCCTCAGAGACTAGCAGAACATATTATAGGAGAGTAGAGCGCAGATATCCAAGGAATCGCAGTGCATAGCACTATAGTCGAAGCTACCCTATCCTAACATAACCAAACGTAACATGACCGAACGTTGCTTGACTCAACCGCACACACCGAGACAACCATTACTTGCCCCCGCAGAGCAACGCAGAATATACTAGAACACAGTACACCGCTGTAATCCACCGCACTGCAGTATGTTGCACAATAGTCAAATGTACCGTAACCTAACCTGTCCTAAACTAAAGTAACCGAACGTAGCCTAGCTACACATAACGTGCCGAGGATAACATTGCTGGCCTCCACAGAGCCAGGCAGAGCATGTTAGAGTAATGTAGGGCGCAGGAATACACCGACCTGCGGTGTGTACCATAAAAGTCACAGCCATTCTGTCCTAACCTAACCAAACATAGCATAAGCTAACGTAACGTATCCCAATCTGACGTGACACGAAAGCTATTGCAGGCCTCGCGAGAGATAAGCAGAGCATAGCAGAGCAATGAAGAACGCAGAAATCGTCCGAACAGCTGTGTACAGCACAAAAGTTTGAGAAATCGCAAACTAACATCACATAACCTGACGTAGCCAATCGCAACATGTCCCAGCCTAGAGAATGCCTGCCCCACAATTTCTGGCCTCCCAACTGCCAAGCAGGGCGTAATGGAAGAGAGTAGAGCTCAGATGTCCATAGGATAGCAGTGTATGGCACGGAAGTCAAAGATATCCTAACATAACCCAAACAAACCAAACTTAAACGAACGTAACCTAACCTAACCTAAGGCGCAGCGGCCGTCATTTCTGGCATCCCCAGATCAAAGCAGAGAAAATTATATCACAGTAGAACGCATAAATACACTGAATAGTAGTGTACAACACAAAAGTCGAAGCTATCCAAGCCTAACCTAACCAAACATGACACAGCCAAACGTAACCTAACTGAACCTAACGAGCCTAGACAACCATTGCTGACACGCCCACCGGCAAGCAGCGCATACTGGAGAACAGAGGAGCGCGGAAATCAATCGGATATCTGTGTATAGCGCAAATGTCAAAGCTGTCCCATCCAATCCTAACCTAACTTAACATGAACGGACGTAACGTAACCCAACTTGACGTGCCACGACCGTTATTGTTGGCCTCACGAGGTTCGAGCAACGGTAGATCAATGTTGAGCGCAGAAGTTCACCGAAGAGCTGTGAATGACGCAAAAGTCGAAGGTAGCCTATCCTATCCTAATCAAACGTAGCATAATTGAACGCGACATATCTCAGACTAACGTGCCGAGAGCAGTACTGCTGGCCTCCTTATAGCCGAGCAGAATGTACTAGATCGCAGTGGAGCGCAGAAATCCGCCCAATAGCATGGTATAACAAAAATGTCAGAGCCATCCTAACCAATCATAACCTTCCCCATACAAACCAAACGTGACCTAACACAACAGATCGTGCCACGCCCATTGTTACTGGCCTCCACAGAGACAAGCGAAGGCTAGCGAAGCAATTCAGAGCGCTGATGTCGCCCGAATAGCAGTGTATACCACAATAGTCACAGCTATCTTAACCAAACCAAACCTAACCTAGTGAAGACAGACGTAAGCTGACTCAATGTAACGTGTGAAGGCCAGTATTCCTGGCCTCCCCAGAGCCAGGCAGAACATATTATAGCACAATAAGCGCAGCGGATATCCGTATGGCAGTGCATAACGCAAGAGTCAAAGCTACCCTGTCCTAACCTGACCAAACGTAAAGCAACCAAACGTAACCAAACCCACCCTTCCGTGCTGAGATCACTATTGCGGCCCTCCCCGGAGGCAAGCAGGACATATTAGAGCAATGCGGAGCGCAGAAGTCCACCGAAGATCAGTTTATTCCACGAAAGTCGAAGCAATCCGTACCTAACACAAACTAACGTAACGTAAGCGAACGTAGGCTAACTCAACCTAACGTGTCGAGAACACTATTGCTGGCTTCGCCAGAGACGAGCGGGGTATATTAGAGCAATGCTGGGCGTAGAAATCCACTGCATTGCGTCGTATAGAGCGAAAGGCAAGGCTGTCCCTACCTATACTAACCAATCGTAAAATCACCGAACGTAGCCTAATACAACCAGTCGTGTCACGATCACCATTGCTGGCATTTCCAGAGTCGTGCAGAGTATAGTATAGCACATTAGAGCGCGGATGGCCTCCTGGTAGCAATGTTTAGCGCATTGTTCGAAGATATTCTAACATAACCGGACGTAACCTAACCTAACAAATCGTTGAATAGCTAAACGTAACGAGAAGAGGCCTCTATTGCTGGCCTCCTCGGAGCGAAGCAGAAGGTATTGGAGCACAGTACAGCGCAGAAGTCCACCGAATAGCAGTGTATAACACAAATGTCAAAGCCGTCCTAACCAATCGTTACCGAACCTAACCTAACCAAACATAGCATAGCTCAACATATCGCGCCACGACCGATATTGCTGGCCTCCTCAGGGTCTACGAAATTAGAGTAGAGCACGGTAGGGTGCAGGAATACACCGAATAACTGTGTATAGCACGAAAGTTAAAGCTGCACTAACCAAACCTAGCCTAACCTGACCAAATCAAACGCAACACAATCTATCCTAACGTGAGGAGCTCGCAGTCGCTTGCCTCCCCAGAGCCAAGCAAAACATACTAGAGCATAGTGGAGCGCAGAAGGCAACCATATAGCAGCGTATAACACAAAAGTCAAAGATACCCTATCTTAACCTGCCCTAACCCAACCTAACCAAAATTGGAACAACTGAACCCAACGAGCCGAGGCCCATATCGCTGTCCTCCTCAGAGTCAAGCGGAACATATAAGAGCACAACAGATTGTCTGACACATCCTAACCAAACCTGTCATAAACTAACCAAGACAAACGAAGCCTAACTCAAGCTAGCACGCCGAGAGCACTATTCCTGGAGTCCACGGCGACAAGCGGAGTGTGATAGCGCACAGAAGAGCGCAGAAGTCCATAATATAGCAGTGTATAGCGCGAAGGTCAGAGATAAACTTATATAACGCAAACAAACCTAACCAAATCAATAGTAACATACCACAACGTAACGCGCCGCGGCCACAATTTCTGGACTCCACAGTTAAAGCAGAACATATTAGACCACAGTAGTGCGCAGAAATCCACCGAATACCAATTTGTAGCGCAAAAGTCAAAGTTATCCTAGTCTAACCTAACCAAACTAGACATGACCAAACGTAACCTAACTCAAGCTAACGTGCCGAGACCACTATTGATGTCCTTCCCAGGGCCAAGCAGAGCATTCTCGAGAACAGTACAGCGCAGAAATACGCGGCCACCGAATAGTAGCGCATAGCTCAAGAGTCAATGCTAACCAAGCCTAACCTAGCCAAACGTAGCATGAAAAACCGTAACATAACTAAACCTAACGTGCCGCGGCCAATATTGCTGACCTCCAAAGAGCCAAGCAGAACACACTAGAGCACAGTAGACAGCAGATATCCACCGGATATCAGTGTATAGCATAAAGGTCAAGCTATCCTAACCAAGCGTAGCCAAACGTAACATGACTCTCCCAAATACCCCGCGACAATTATTGCTGTCCTCCATAGAGGCAAGCACCGCTTGATAGAGGAGAGTATTGCGCAGAAATCCACAGCACCGCAGTTTCTAGCAGAAAAGTCGAAGCATCTCCAACTTTACATAAGCCAACATAACCGTCCAAACGTAGCCTATCTCAACCTAACAACCGAAACCACTATTTCTGGCCTTGCCAGAGCCGAGCAGTATGCAGTAGAGCGCAGCAGAACGCCTGAAGGCGCCAAATAGCAGCGTATTGCACAAAGGTCGAAGATATCCCAACATAACCTGACCTAACATAGCCAAACGAGACGTAGCCTAACGCAACATTATGTGCCGCGACCACAGTTGGTGTCCTCCCCAGCGCGAAGCAGAATATGATAGAGCACAGTAGAGCGCAGGAGTCCATGGAATAGCGCAGTTGTGCACAAGAGTCGTACATATACTAGCCTAATCCAGCCTAACCTATCCTAGACAAATGTAATCTATTTCAACCTAACGTGCCACGACAGGTATTGCTGCCCTCCACAGTGCCAAGCGGAGCATAACAGAGTATAGTAGGACGCAGATAATCATAGAAGCGCAGAGTGTTGCACAAAAGTCGCAGTTATCCTAACCCAACCAAAGCTAAGCTAACCAAACGAAACGCAGCGTATACCAACTTAACGCTCCGAGACCACTATATCTGACATCCCCAGAGGAAGGCAGAATACACTAGAGCACAGTGGAGCGAAGAAGTCCACCGCATTGCAGTGTACACCACAGGAGTCCAAGATATCCTAACCTGACCCAAGCAAACGTAGCCTCACGCAACGTAACGTGCCAAGACCACTACTTCTGGCCACGACAGAGACAGGCTGAAGACGTTAGAGCAGAGTTGATCGCAGAAATCCACCACATTGCAGTGTATGGCACAAAGATCAAGGCAATCATCTCCTAACTTATTCAATCTTAATATAACAAAACGTAACATTACTCAACCCAACGTGCTGCGACTGCTGTTGCTGGCAGCCACACAGCGAAGAAGAGCATATTCGAGGAGAGTAGAGCGCCGAAATGCACTGAGGCGCAGTGTGAAGCAGAAAATTCAAGGATACCCGTACCTCACCCAAACCAACGTATCCTAACCAAACGTAGCATGACTCAAAGTAACGTGCAGCGAACGCTAATACTGGTCTTCGCAGAGCCTAGCAAGGCATACTAGAGCACGGTAGAGAGCAGTGGTTCACAGACAAACAGTGTAAAGCTTAAATGTCAAAGATATCTTCTCGTAACATAACGAAACGTAACGTAACCAAACGTAACCTAACTCAACCAAACCTGCCACGACCGCTATTGCTGGCCTCCCAAGTTTCGAGCGGAAAATGGTAGAGAAATATAGGGCACAGGTATCCGCCTTATAGCAGAGTATAGCACAAATGTCAAAAACAACCGAAACTGACACAAACCAGCCTAACCTAACCAAACGCATCCAAACGTAACATAACGTGCCGCGACCTCTATTTCTGGCCCTCTCAGAAACAAGCATATCATATTGGAGCACAGTAGAGCGCAGAAGTCCACCGAATAGCAGTTTATAGCACAAAGGTGAAAGCTAATCCCACCTAACTTAGCCAAACGTAACAGAACCAAACGCAATACAACTCAGACGAACGTATCGAGACGGCCATCGATGGCCTCCCCAGAGCCAAGCAGAATATACTGGAGCACAGTAGAGCGCACAAACCCAACGAAAAGCAGCCCATATAGCGAAAGTCGAAGATATCCTGGCAAACCTATCCTAACATAACGTAGACTATGGAAGCATTACTCACCCTAACGTGCACAGATCACCATTGCTGACACCTGCAGTACGCAGCAGAATATACCGTAGCCCAGTACATTGCAGAAATCCGCCGCATTTCAGAGCAAAGAACAAATATCAAATATATCCTAACCCAACCTGACCAAATCTAACCTACCCAAAAGTATCTTATATCAAAATAACGTACCGAGACCATTATTGCTGGCCTTCCCAAGGCGAAGCAGATCGCATTAGAGCACAGTAGATCTCAGAAGTCCTCCGAATAACAGGGTATAACACGATAGTCGAGGCTTTCCTGACCAAACATGGCCTAACCTAGGCAGGCCAAACGTAACAGTACAGAACGTAACGTGACACGACCACTTCTGCCTTCCTCCCCTGAGCCGATCAGAGTATAGTAGAGCAATGTAGAGCGCAGAAGTCGACAGAACAGCAGTGTAAGGCTTAAAACTCGAGGATGCCCTAACCAAACCTGGCATAGCCTAGCATAGCCATACGTAGCATAACCTAACAAAACGTGCCGCAGCCGCTACTGCTGGCATCCCCGAAGTCAAGCGCAATATTGCCGAGCACTGTAGATAACAGAAATCCACCGAAAAGCAGTGTACAGCACGGAAGTCAGAGTAACGCTAACCAAACTTAGCGTATCCTATCCCGACCAAGCATACCTAACTCTACCTAACGTGCCACGGCCTCCATTGCTCGCCTGCCCAGGGTCTAGCGGAATATAGTAGGTAAATGCAGAGCGCGGACATCCCCCGAATACCAGCGAACAGCATAAAAGTCGAAAAAACCTTAACCAAGCCTTCGTAACCTAACCAAACGGAACGCAACCTAGCTCAACCTGACGTGCCGGGAGTACTATTACTGGGCGCCCCATAGCCAAGCGGAACATATCAGAGCACAGTACAGCGCAGACATCCACCGAATAGCACAGTATAGCACAAAAGTCAAATTATCCTATCCTAACCTAGCCAAACGTCGCACACCCAAACGGAGCTTAACCCAACCTAACACGACGGGACCGCAATTGCTGGCCACCCCTGAGCCAAGCAGAGCATATTGCAGCACATGACAGCGCAGAAGCCTACCGTACAGCGGTGTATAGCACAAAAGGCAAAGGGTGTGCTCCTATCCTGGCCAAACCTAGCATAACCAAACGTAACATATGTCTACCTAACATGCAGAGACAATTATTGCTGGCCTCGCTAGAAACAAGCAGGGTATAGTAGTGTACATTCGAGTGCAGGAATCCTCCGAATAGCGGTATAAAGCATGAAAGTCAAAGATAACCATACCGAGCTTGACATAACCTAACCGAACCAAACGTAACATAAATCCACATCTCGTGCAGAGGCCCCTATTGTCATCCTCGCCGGGCCAAGCAGAAAATTCTGGAACACAGTAGAGCGCAGATATCCGCGGATAGCAGTGTATAGCACAAAAGTCTTAACTACCCTATCCCATCCCCACTAAACGTAACATAACCATGCGTAGCCAGGCTCAACCTACCCTGTCGAGACCACTACTGCTGGCCTCCCCGGCGTCAAGCAGAATATACTACAGCAAAACAGAGCGCAGAAATCCGCCGCACTGCATTGTAGTGCACAAGAGACGTAGATATCCTTGCCCAACCTTCCCAGCCTAATCTGGCGAGACGTAACCTAACTCAACCTAATGTGCCGAGACCACCGTTAGTGGCCACCTCAGTTCCAAGCAGAGCATATTAGAGCGCACTAGAGCACAGAAATCCACGGAATAGCCGTTCATATCACAGAAGTCAAAGTAGCCTCCCCTAACCTAGCCAAACGTAGCATATACAAAACGTTGCCTAACTCAGACTGACATGGCGATGCCAGTGTTGCCGACCCCGACAGATACAAGCAGAATGTGCTGGAGCACAGCGCATAAATCCACCGCATTGCAGTGGAATGCACAAGAGCCGTAGATATCCTAGCCAAACGTGACCTAAGCTAACCTAACGAAACGTAGCATAGCTCAAAGTAACATACCACGACCACGGCACCTGCCCCCCTAGAGCAAAGCAGAATGCAGTAGGACATAGTAGATATCAGAAATCCACAGAATAATAGTGTATAGCACGAAAGTCATAGCTATACTATCCAAGCTTAACCGAACCTTCCTTAACCGAACTTAACCTAACCCAAAATAACGTGCCACGACCACCATTGCTCGCCTCTCCAGAGTCGAGCATGGTGTAGTACAGCAATGTGGGGCGCAGATATCCACCGAATGGCAGTGTATAGCAGAACAGTCGAAGTATGCCTAACCGAGGATTCCTAACCTACCCTTACGAAACGTAGCATAACTCAACCTAACGTTAAGAGACCACCATCATTGACCACCCCAGAGCCAAGTAGAACATATTAGGTCGCAGTAGAACGCATAAATCCACCGAGTAGTCTACGCTATTCTTTCCTAAAATATCAAAACATGTCATATGCAAACGTAGCCAATCTAAACCTAGCGCGCCGAAACCACTGTTGCTGGCCTCCGCAGAGCCAAGGAGAATATACTGAAGCACAGCAGGGCGCAGAAATACGTCACATTGCAGTGTAAAGCAAAAAGTCAGACAAACGCGTCATAACCTAGCACTACGTAACCTAGCCTGAGGTAGCGTAACCCAAACAAACCTGCCGAGACCACTATTACTGGCCTCCACAGAGCCAAGCAGTACATATTAGACCGCAGCATGGCGCAGAAATTCACCGTATAGCAATATACAGAACACATGTGAAAGCTATCCTCCCCCAACCTAACCAATCCTAACATGACCAAACGTAACTTAACTCACACTATCGTGCCACGGCCGCAATTGCTGGCCTCCCCAGAGTCGAGCAAAGTGAAGTAGGGACATGTAAATCGCAGAAATCTACCGAATAGCAGTGTACAGCACAAATGTCAAAGCTATCCTCCCCTAACGTATCCAAACGTGATATAATCAAACGTATCCTATCTTAACCTAACGTGCCGAGACCACTACTGCTGTAATACCCTCAGCAAAGTAGAATGTGCCTGGGCGCTGTAGAGCGCAGGGAGCCACCATAGAGCAGCGTATAGCACAAAAATCAATTATATCACAACCAAACGCCGCCTGATCTAACCTAACGAATCGTAGTCTAAATAAGCTTATCGAGCCAGGACCACCATTTTTCGTCTACCCTGCGCCAAGCAGAACAAATTAGAGCACAGTAGAGTGCAGAAATCCGTCGAATAGCAGTGTACAGCGCAAAAGTCACAACTAGCCCCTCTTACCCTAACCAAACGTAACATAACCAAACGAAGCGTAAATCAGACTTACCATCCGGGACCACAATTACAGGCCTCCAGTGAGTGGAGCGGAGTACAGCAGACCAATGTAGAGGGGAGAACCCCACCGAAAAGCGGTGTATAGCACAAAAGTCAAAGCAAGAGCCTCCTATCCTAACAATCGTTAACACAACCAAACGTAACACAACTAAAACATTTGTTGCGCCAGCACCATTGCTGGCACCATTGCTGGCTGAATCCCATAGAACCGCAGCGTACGGCCGAAAGGTGGATGCTACACAAACGAAGCCGTAACAAACATAACCTAACCATGCGTAGCCTATGACCACTTAGCTTGGCGAGATCTCTATTACTGGCCTACCCAGAGCCATGCAGAGCATACAGGAACACAGTAGAGCGCTGAAATCCATCGAACAGCATTGTACACCGCGAAAATCGATGCTATGCGTTCCTAACCTGAACCAACATAACCAACCCAAACGTAGCATAACCCATCCTAACGTGGCGCGACCAGTATTGCCGGCCACCTGAGAGCGAAGCAGAGCGTATTACAGGAGGGCAGGGCGCTGAAATCCATAGAATCACAGTGTACATGAGAAAAGTCGAAACTATCAAAACCTAACCGATGCAAACATAACATTGCAAACGGATCCTCTCTTAACCGAATCTGCCGAGACCACTCTCACTGACATCCCCAGAGCCAAGCAGAACATACTAGAGTACAGCAGGGCGCAGAAGAGCATCGCACTACAGTGTACTGGACAGAAGTCAAAGATATCCTAACCTAACCCAAACAAGCCGAACCTAACCAAACATAGCATAACACAACCTTGCGTGCATACCCACTATTGCTGACCTCCCGATATCAAATCAGAATATACTATAGCACTGCGGAGAGCAAGAAGCTACCGAACAGCAGTTCGTAGCACAAAAGTCAAAGTTACCCTAACCTAACCTGCCATAGCCTAACCAAGCCAAACGAAGCATAACTCAACCTAACGTGCCGGGAACACAATTGCTGGCATCCGCAGCGCCAAGAACAGCGTATTAGAGCACTGTAGAGAGCAGATATCCACTGACTAGCAGTGTATAATGCAACAGTCAAAACTGCCCTATCATAACAGAACCAAGCGTAACCTAACCCTACGCTGCATTACTCAACCTAACGCGCAGCGGCCACTATTGCTGGTATTCCCAGGGCCAAACAGAGTATTGTAGAACATAGTAGAGCGCAGAAATTCATCGAATAGCTGTGTACACTGCAAAGTCGTGGCTATCCAAGCCAAACCAAGTCAAATTAACCAAACTAAACGTAGACTAACCAAAATCAACGAGCCTAGGCTACAATTGCTGGCACCCACAGAGGCTAGCAGAGCATACTAGATTAATTTAGTGCACAGAAATCCTGGAAGGTGCAGTGTACAGCATGGAAGTCAGAGCCATCGTGTCGTAACCTAACAAAACTTAACATAGCCAAACATAAACGAACTCAATCTAACGTGCCGAGACCAAATTGCTGGTATGCACAGGGCCCAGCAGAACGTACTAGAGGACAGTAGAGCGCAGACATCCACCGAATGGGAGTGTATAGCACAAAAGACATAGCCATACCCAACATAACCTCACATAACAAAGCGGCACATAGCACAACCTATCGTGCCACGACCACTATTCTTGACCTCCATATATCGAAGCAGAACACATTAGAGGAGAGCAGAGTGCAGAAATCCATATAATCGCAGTGTATATCAGAAAGGTCAAAGCTATACAAGCGTAACCCAGAGCAACGTAACCCAACCAAACGTAGCCTAACTCAACATAACGTGCCGCCGCCGCTATTCCTGGGCTCCCCAGGGCCAACCAGAATATATGATTGACCAGCATTGCGCAAAACTCCTCCTAATAGCAGTTTACACCGCGAAGCCGAAGCAATCCATACCTAAACCAAGCTATCGCAACCTAACCGGACGTAGCGTAACTAAACCTATTGTCCTAAGGCCGCTATACCTGGCCTCCCCATAGAAGCACAGAGTATAGTAGAGCAATGTAGAGCGCAGTAACCTTCAGAAAACTGGTGTATAGCACATAAGTCAAAGCTATCCTCTTCAAACCTAACCTAACATGGAATATCCAAACGTAAGCTAACTGAAACCAACGTGTCACTACAACCAATCGTGGCAGCCCAAGGAACGAGCAGGGTATATGTAAGCAATGTACAGCGCAGGAATCCACAGGATAGCAGTGTATATCGCGAAAGTCAAAGCTTCACAGTGCTAACTTAACCAAGCGTAACAGAACCAAACGTAAACTAACTCAACCTAACGTTCCTAGAACACCTTTGATGAAATCCCATAACCCGTCAGAATATACGAGAGCACAGTGGGGCGCAGAAATCCCCCGCACCGCAGGGAAAAGTGCAAGAGTCAAAGATATCCTAACCCAACCAGACCAAACCGAATCTAACCAAATGTAGCATAACGTAACCTAACCTGTGGAGACCACTACAGCTGGCCACCCAGAGCCACACAGAACATGCTAGAGCACAGTAGAGCGCAGAATTCCACCGGACAGCAGTGTATAGCACAAAAGTCAAAGCTATCCTAACCAAACCTATTCAAACCTAACCTAACCGAGCGTAACGTGACGCAACCCAACGTGACGCGGCCAATATTCCTGGCGTCTTCAGAGAAGAGTAGAGAGCGATAGAGCACAGCAGAGCGCACAAGACCATAGAACGTATGTGTGTGGCAAGAAAATTTGAGAAATCCTAAACCAACCCAACGAAGCCTAACCTAGCCGAATGTTATCTATCTCAACCTAACGTACCGCGACTACTATTGATGGCCTCCACAAATCCAAGCAGAGCATTTTAGAGTAGTGTAGTACGCCGAAATCCATGGAATCGCAGTTTATAATAGAAAAGTAGAAACTACTAGACTTAACAGAATGTAACGTAACATAACCGAACGTAGCCTATCGCAACCCAACGTGCCTGGACCACAATTACTGGCTTCCCGTGGTCCAAGGAGAGCGTACTAGGGCACTGTCGAGCGCACAAATCCACCGCAATGCAGTGTACAGCGTAAAAGTCGAAGATATCATAATCTAAGCCAAACAAACCTAACCTAACGGAACGTAACCTAACTCATCCTAACGTGCCCAGGCCGGTATTTCTGACCACCCTGCACCCAAACAGAACATATCAGGGGAGAGTGGGAGGCAGAAATACAGAGAATCGCAGTGAACAGCAGAAAATTCAAGCCTTTCCAAGCCTAACCCAAGCTTACATATCCAAACCAAACGTAGCCTAACTCAAGCTATCGCTGCACTCTCACTACTAATGCCCTCCCCAGAGTCGAGCGGAGTATAGTAGAGCCATGTAAAGCTCAGGAATCCGCTAATAGCAGAGTATAGCGCAAAAGTCAAAGCTATACTGTCCTAACCTATCCAAGCGTAGCAAATCCAAGCGTAACCTAGCAAAAGCTAACGTGCCTAGACCACCTTTTTTCACCTCCCAGAGCACATCAGAATATACCGGAGAAAATTACCTCGCAGAAATTCGACGCACAGCAGGGTAAGGCACAAAAGTCAAAGATATCATAACCAAACCTGACCTAACCAAGTAAAATCAAACGTAGCCTAACATAGCCTATTGTGCCGAGACCACTACCGCTGGCGTCCAAGAGCCCGGCAGAACATCCTAGAGCACATAGAGCGCAGAAATCAACCGGATAGCTGCGTATAGCACAAAAATCAAAGCAATCTTAGGTAAATATAACCAAACCTAACCGAGCGAAGCGTAACATGACTCAGACTAGAGTGCAGCGGCCACTATTCCTGGCGTCCCCAGGGCCAGCAAAGAGCACTGTGCAGCGCAGAGGTCCGTAGGTGAGCAGTTTGCAGCAGGTAAATGTCAAAGCTATGATAAACTAAGCCAACGTAATCTAACCTTGACACACGTAACCTATCTCAGCCTAATATGCCGGGGCCGCTATTGCTGGCAACCCCAGAGCCGAGCAGATAATATCACAGGAGATTTGGTCGCAGAAATCCGCAGAAACGCAGTGTATGGTAGAAGTGTCAATGCTATCCTATCGTATCACACCCGAACGTAACCTAACTCACCCAAGAGTGCCGAGACCCCTATTGCTGCACACCAAGAGCCTAGCAGATCATATTAGAGGGAAGTGGGCAGCACAAATCCATAGAAGCGAAGAGCGTAGAACAATAGTCAAAGCTACCCCATCCTAACCAAGCCAAAGGTAGCATAACCGGACGTAGCGTAACACAACCTATCGTGCTGAGACCACCATACCTGGACCCCCATTGCCAAGCAGAACATACTAGAGCGCCACAGGTCGCAGGAGCCACCAAATAGCGGCGAAGAGCACAAACGTCTGGGATACTCTAACCATATCTGACCTAATCCAACTAAAACAAACGAAGACTAACAAAGCGTAACGAGCCGAGCCCACTATTGCCGGCTGCCCATCGCCAAGCAGATAATATTAAATGAGAGTACAGCGGAGGAGTCCAAGGAATGGCAATGTATAGTAGAGAAGTCAAAGCTATCCTAACACAACCCAGAAGAACGTAATCCAACCTATCGTAGCCGAACCCAACTTAAAATGACGAGACCTGAATTGCTGCCCTCCCCAGGGCCAAGTACAACATATTAGATGAGAGTAGAACGTAGAAATCCATACAATCGCAGTGTATTGCAAAAAAGACGAAGCTACCCTATCCTCTCCTGACCAATCGTGGCGCAACCAAACGTAACGTAACCACATCTAACGTGCAGCGACCACAACTGTGGGCCTCCCCTGAGTCAAACAGGATACAGTAGGGGAAAGTAGCGCTCAGGAATCCATAGAATAACAGTGTGCAGCAGGAAAGTCAAAGTCATCCGTACCAAACAGGAACTAACTTAGCCTAACCGAACGTAGCCTAACCCAACGTAACGTGCCAACGCCACAATTTATGGCCTCCCCAGGATAAAGCATAGCATATTAGACCACAGTAATGCGCAGAAATCCATCGAATAGCCGTTTATGGCGGAGAAGATAAAGTTATCCTAGCCCAACCTAATCAAACGCAACATGGCCAAACTTAACCTAACCCAAGCTAACGGAACTAGAACATTATTGCTGATCTTCACGTAGCCAATCAGAATATAACAGAGCGCAATGGCGTGCAGATGTCCGCAGCATTGCTGTGTAAGGCTCAAGGGTCAAAGGTACACTAACCTTACCTGTTCTAGCCAAACAAAGTCTAACATAGCATGATACAACGTAAAGTGCCGACACCACTATTGCTGTCCTTCCAGGTCCAAGCTGAGCAAGCTTGAGCACAATAGAATGCAGAAATCCGCCGAATGGCCGTGAACAGCATAAAAGACAAGCATATAGCCTCGTAACCAAGCCAACCGTCACGCAGCCAAACGTTCCCTGACTAAATCTAACGTGCAGCGAACACTATTTCTGGCCTCCCGGGAGTCGAGCAGAGTGCAGAAGATCTGAGCAGAGCGCAGAAAACCACCGGAAACAAGTCCATGCCGAGAAAGGCAAAAATATCCAAACCTAACCCAAACAAACATAATGTAACCGAACATAACATAACTCTACCTAACATTCCGCGATCGCAATTGCTGTCCTCCCCAAAGACAAGCAGAGCATATTACACCTTAGTGGAGCGTACAAATCCAACGAAGAGCAGTTTATAGCACAAAAGTTGATGCGAATCTCTCGTAACCTAACGAATCGTTTACATAACCGAACGTAACTGAACCCAACCTAACGTGCAGCGACCACTATTATTGGCATCCGCATATTCGAGCAGAGTGTCGTAGAGCAATGTAGAATGCAGAAATCCACCGAATGGAAGTGTATGGCGCAAAGGTCAATGTTACCCTACCTAACCTAGCCAAACATATCGTAACCAAACGCAACCAAATCCAACCTAAAGTGCATGGATCACTATTGTTGGCTTTCCCATCGCCAAGCAAAACGTATTTGAAGAGAGTAGAGCGCTGAAGCCCATATAATGGCAGCGAATAGCGGAAAAGTCGAAGCTACCTTAACCTGACACAAACTAACATAGCCTAACCAAGCGTAACCAGACTCGATCTAACCTGCCGAGACTACTATTGCCGTCATCCCCAGAGACAAGCAGGGAGTATTAGTACGCAGCAGAGCGCAGAAATCCAACGAACAACAGCTTGCGCCACAAAAGTCGAAGCTATCAAATCCTAACCTGACCAAACGTAACATAATCAAACGTCACATTGCACAACCTAACGTGCCTAGACCACTATTGCCGGCTTCCACATTGCCAACCAGAATATACTAGACCACAGTAAGTGCAGTAGTCCACCGCATGGCAGTGAAAAGCACAAAAGTTAAAGGTATCCTAACATTACATGGCCTAACCTATCCTAACCAAACGTAGCATAACTCCAATAAACGTGACGATGCCACAAATACTGGCCCACCCAGAGACAAGCAGAACACATTAGAGCACAGTATAGTGCAGAAATCGACAGAATGGCGGTTAACTGCACGGAAGTCGAAGCTATCCCCTCGTAACCTAACCAATCGTAATATACCCAAACGTAACATAACTCAACCTTACGTGCGGCGACCACTATTGCTGGCCACCTCAGGGTAGTGCAGCGTATAGTAGAGAAATGTAGAGCGCAGGAATCCAGCGGATAGCAGTGTAGAGCGCAAAAGTCAAGTTTCCCCTACCCTAACCTTACCAAACGTAACGTACCCAAACGTAGCCTATCCCAAAGTAACGTGCACATACCACCTTTGCTGGCCTCCCTAGAGTCGAGCAGAGTATAGTAGAGCAATGTAGAGCGCAGAAACCAACCGAATATCAGTGTATAGCGCAAAAGTCGAATAAGTCCTAACAAAGATTTCCTAATCTACCCTAGCGAAACGTATCATAGCCCAACATAGCGTGCCAGAACCACTATTAATGACCACCCCAGAGCCAAGTTGGACAAACTAGAGCGCAGTAGAGCGCAGAAATACAGCGTACATCAGTGGATGGCACTAAAGTATAAGCTATACTCTCCAAACTTAACCAATTTTGCCTTATGCAAACGTAGCATAACAAAACCTAAGGCGCTGGGACCACTATTGCAGGCCCCCCGAGATCCAATCAGAGAATATTAGAACGCAGTAGAGCGCAGAAGTCGGAAGATGGCAGTGCTTAGCACATATGTCTAAACAAGCCCGTTCTAACCTCAGCAAACGTAACATAACCTAAAGTGGCTTAGCTCAACTTAACATGCCGAGAACACTGTAGCTGGCCTCCCGAGAGCCAAGCAGAATGTACTGCAGCAAGTAGGGCGCATAAACCTACAGCATTTCAGTGAATAGCACAAAAGCCCTAGATATCCTAACACAAACTCACCTACCCTAAACTAACCAAACGTAGCGTAATTCAATAGAGCGTACCGCAGCCAATGCTGCCGAACACCACAGAGTCAAGCAGAATACAGTGGAACACAGTAGACCACAGACACTTTCCGTACAATGGCTTATAGCACAAAAGTCGAAGCCATCCTAACCAAACATAACATGACATGATATAGCCAAACGTAGCCTGACTCAACATAACGTGCCGCGACCATTGCTGGCCTACCCAGCGCGAAGCAGGATTTAGTAGTGCACAGTCGATTGCAGAAATCCTCCGAACAGCAGAGTACGGCACGGCAGTCAAAGACAACCTGACCGAGCTTGACACAACCTAACCTAACGAAACTTAGAATAACATAATCTAACGTGCCGCGGCCACTATTGCTGGAATCCCCAGAGGGTATCGGAATACAATAGAGCACAGTAGAGCACACAGGTCCATAGAGTAACAGTTTAGAGCACATAAGTCAGAGTTACCATGACCAAACCGAAACTAAACTATCCTAACCGAACGTAATCTAACCAAACCGAACGCGCTACGACCGGTTTTGCTGACCTCCAGACAGCCAAGCATGACATAATAAAGGAGAGTAGAGCGCAGAAATCGATCGAATTGCAGTGTATAGCAGAAAAGTCGGAGCTGTCGAACCCTTACTGGCGCCAACATAACCCAACCTAACGTATTGTATCTCAACCTTACGTGCCGAGACCAACATGACTGGCCTCCCCAGGGACAAGCAGAGTATAACAGAGCACAGAGGTGCTTATAGGCCCATGGAATAACAGTGCATACCAGGAAAATCAAATCTATCCAGACCTAACCCAACTATCGCAACGTAACCGAGCGTATCCTAACTCTAGCTAACGGGCCGAGACAACTATTGCTGGCTTCCCCTTAGTCGAGCAGATTATTGTAGAGCAACGTAGAGCGTAGCAACGACCGTATAGCAGTGTATAGCACAAAAGACAAAGCTATCCTCTGCTAACCTATCGAAACGTCATACAACCAAACGATGCCTAACTAAATATAACGTGCCTCAGCCGCTACCCTTGGCCTCCCCGGGGCCAGGCAGAATATACTAGAGCACAGCAGAGCGTAAAACGCCACCAAATAGGAGTGCATAGCACAAAGATCAAAGATAACCTTACCTAACCAGACCAAGCCTAACCTAACCAAACGAGACAAAACCTCCATTTCTGGCCGCCCTAGAGCCAGGCAGGACATACTGGAGCACAGTAGAGCGCAGAAACTCACTGAATAAAAATGTATAGCACAAAAGTCATAGCTACCCCGTCCAAACCCGACCATATCTAACCTAACCAAACGTAATATAACTCAACCTAACGTGGCTAGAGCACTACTTCTGGCCTCCACGTCGCAAGCAGTGCATACTAGAGGAGAGTGGAGCACAGAAGTCAATAGAATGTCAGTGTGTAGCAGAAAGGTGAAAGCTACAAAAGCATAACACATTCCAGCGTAGCCAAAGCGAACGTAACCTAACCCTACCTAACTTGCCGCAACCACTATTTCTGGCCACACGGAGAAAAGGAGGTGACACTAGAGCAGGGTACGGCGAGGAAATCCACCGAATACCAGCGTACTGCACAAAAGTCTAAACTATCGTCCCCTAACCGAACCTAACGTAACATAATTCAAACATACGTGCCGCGACCACCATTTCTGGCCTCCCCAGAGCGAAGCAGAACATATTAGAACGCGGTGGAGCGCAGAAATCCACCGAATAGGAGTGCGTAGCACAAAAGTCAAAGCCAATCCGACAGAAACCAGCCTAAACTAACCTAGTCAAACGTTACCCAACCCAACATATCGTGCCACGGCAGCTAATGCTCGCTTCCCCGGAGGCGTGTAGAGTGTAGTAGAGAAACGAAGAGCGCAGAAATGCACCAAATAGCAGCGTAAAGCACAAAAGTCAGGGTTATCTAATCCCAACCTAACCAAACGTAACACAACCAAACGTAACTTAACACAATCTATCCTGCCACGGTCATTACTTCTGGCCTCAGTATCGCCAGGCAGAGAGTGTTAGACGACCGTAGAATGCAGGTATCCACGGAATAGCAGTCTACAGGACAAAATTCTAAGTCATACCAACCATACCTGGCCAAACATCATCCAACCAAACGTGGAATAACTAAACCTAACGCGCCACGACCACTATTGCTGGCTTCAGCAAAGACAAGCAGAATACGACAGTGCGCAGTAGAGCACAGAAGTCCATAGATTTTCAGTGTTGAGCGCATAAGACAAAACTATGATAGCATAGCCGAAACGAACCTAATATAACCAAACGTAATCTAACACAATCTAACCTGCGTCGACAGCTATTGCTGACCGCCGCAGAGCCAAGCAGAGCGTAATAGGGCATAGTGGAGAGCAGAAGTCCACCGTACGTCAGTTTATACCACAAAAGTCGAAGCTATCCAAACCTAACCATAACTAACTTAACATAACCGAACGTAGCGTATCTCAACGTGAAATGTCGAGGCCGCTATTACTGGCCTCTCCAGAGCCAAGCAGAACATACTAGGGCACAGTGGAGCGCAGACCTCGACCGCATATTGTGTGCAGCACAAAAGTCAAAGATATCCTATTCTAACCAAAACAAACCTAACCAAACCAAACGTAACATAACCCTAACTAACGCGCCGCGGTCCCCGTTTCTGTTCTCCCCAGAGCAAGATGAACTTGTTAGATCACAGTAGAGCGCAGAAGTCCACCGAATAGCAGTGTAAAGCAGAAAAGTCAAAGCTGTCCTGGCCTAACCTAGCCAAAGAGAGCATACCAAAACGTAACCTAACTCCACCAAACCGGCCAACACCACAGCTGCTGACCTCTCAAGTGCCAAGCTGAATATACTAGAACACAGTAGATCACAGACATCCGCGTCGTTTCAGCGTATAACGCAAAAGCCGAAGATATTCTGACCAACACTGACCTAACCTAACACAAGCTATCGTTGCGTAACTGAGCATACCACCATTGCGGTCTTTCCTAGAGCCAAGCTGAATATATCAGAACAAAGCGAAGCGCAGAATTCCACCGAAGAGCAGTTTATAGCACAGAATTCGGAACGGTCCTCCCCTAACCTTACCAATCGTAACATAATCAAGCGTAGCCTAACTCAATCTAACACACCGTGACACCTATTGCTGGCGTCCGCAGAACCAAGATGAATATGCTGGACAGCAGTGGAGTGTAGAGATCGACCGCATTGCATTGAACGGCTCAAAAGTCAAAGATGTCCGGTCCAAGTCTGACCTAACCTAACCTAGCCAAACGTAACATAGATCAACCTAACGTCCCGCGAACACTATTGCTGGCCACCTCAGGGTCGAGCAGAGTATAACAGAGAAATGTAGAGCGCAGAAATCCTCCGAATAGCAGTGAATATCGCAAAAGTCAAGGCTGCCGTAACTGCCCTAACGTAGCCAAACCTAACGGAACCAGACGAAACATAGCAGAGCCTAACGTGCCGCGCCCACCATTTCTGGCCGCCCCACAGCCGAGTAGTGTATCGCAGAGAACAGTAGAGCTAAGAAATTCGCCGAAAATCACTGTATACCACGAAAGTGAAAGCTATTCATGCCTAACCGAAACTAACGTAATCAAACCAAGCGTAGCCTAAGACATCCTAAAGTGCCAATACCACTATTTCTGGGCTTCCCAGAGCAAAGAAGAGGATATTAGGGAACAGCAGAACGCAGAGGTCCACCCAAAAGCATTTTAAAGCAGAGAAGTCAAACGCATCATCCCCTATCCTGACCATGTGTAACACAGCCAAGCGAAGCCTATCTCAACCTAACGTACCGTGACCACTATTGCTGAACACCGCAGAGCCAGCCAGAATATGCTAAAGCAGATTAGGGCGCCGGCACACGTCGCACTGCAGTGTAAAGCACGAAAGACAGTGCTATCCTCTCCTAACGTAACCAAACGTAACATACGCAAACGTAACCTAAGCATACGTAACGTGCCGCGACCGCTATTGCTGTCCTCCCCAGGGCCAAGCAGAGCATATTAGAGGACGTCATTTCCCAGGAATCCACCGAATGGTAGTATATAGCACAAAAGTCTCAGCTACCCTCTCCTACCCTAACGAAACGTATCATAACCAAACGGAACCTACTCAAGCTAAAATTCCGAAGCCACTATTACTGGACTCCCCAGTGTAGAGCAGAGCATAGCAGAGCCATGAAGAGCGAAGAAATGCAGCAAATATCAGTGTATATCACATGAGACGAAGCCACCATATCCTAATTTATCCAAACGCAATAAAGCCAAACGTAGCCTAACTCAGAGTAACCTGCAGAGATCACTGTTACTGGAACCCACAGAGCCAAGAAGAATGCACTATAGCACATTAAATCGCACAAAGCCACAAGGTAGCAGCGAATATGACAAATGTGAGAGACACCATAACCTCATCCGGCATAACCTGACCAAACCAAACTTATACTAACTAAGGCCAACAAGCCGAGGCACCTCTTGACGGCCTCCTCAGGTTCAGGGAGAAACAATTACAGCACAGTAGAGCGCAGAAATCCACCGAATAGCAGTGTAAGGCGCAAAAGTGAAGGCTAACGTCTCTGAACAGCCTAACCTAACCTCAACAAACGAAGCCTAACGCAACAGTCGTGCCATGCCCAACATTTCTGGCCTCTCCATAGTCGAGCAATGTGTAGTAGAGCAATGTAGAGCGTAGAAATTGACCGCATTGCAGAAAATAGCACACAAGTCGAAGATATCCTAACCTAACCAGACCTAACCTAACCCAGCCGAGCGTAGTATATCTCAATGCAACGTGCCGCGGCTACTACTGCTCGCCCCTCCACGGCCGAGCGGATTACAGTAGAGCAATGCTGAGCACAGGGATCCTCCGAATAGCAGTGTATAACACAAAGGTCGAAGATATCCGAACATAACCTGTCCTGGCCTAAAATAAAAAGCGTAGCATAGGTCAAAGTAACCTAACGAGAGCACTGTTGCTGGCCTCCCCAAAGACAAGCAAAGGGCACTGGAGCACAGCAGAGGGCAGAAATCCACTGCATTGCGGTGTATAGCACAAGAGTGATACATATGCTGACGTAGCTTGACGTACCCAACACACCCGATTGTAGTGTAACCGAACATAACGTGACGGGACCATTATTGCTGGACTCCCAGATCCAGGCAGAGTATAGTAGTGAACACCAGGGCGCAGAAATCCACCGAATAGCAGTGAATAGCACAAAAGTCAAAGAAGACTCTACTAACTTAGCAGAACCTAACATATACAAACGTGACAAACCTCAAAGCACCTGGACGTGACCACTACTGGTGGCCCCCACAGAGACAAACAGAGTGTGATAGAGCACAGTAGAACGCCGAAATCCATCGCATAGCAAATGTAAGGCACAAAAGTCGAAGATAACCAAACCTAACTTGTCCCAAACCAACCTAACCAAACGTAGATTGTCTCTACATAAAGCGCCGAGACCGCCATTGCTGACCTCCCCAGAGCCAAGCACAGCATATTAGAGCACATTATAGCGCATAAGCTCACCGAGCAGCAGTGTATAGCACGAAAATCGATACTACCATCGCCTACCTTAACCAAACTTAACATAACCACGGGTAGCTTAAATTGAACTAACCGGGCGGGAAGCCAATCACCGGCCTCCCCACAGTCGAGCAGAGTATGGTAAAGCAATGAAGAGCGTAGAAATGCGACGAATATCAGCGTACAGCTCAAAAGTCGCAACTACCCTACCGTACCCTGTCCAAACGTAATATAGCCGTACATAGGATAGCTCAAACTAACGTGCCGGGAGCACTATTGCCGGCCTCCACAGTGCCAAGCATAGCATATTAGAGGAGAGTAGAGCGCAGCAATCCAGAGAATCGCAGTGTATAGCACGACATCGAGATTATACAGACCTAATCAAATCAATAAATGTCTATCCAAACGTAGACGAACTCAATCATTCGTTCCGACACCACTATTAGTTTACCTCCAGAATCGAGCAGGGTATAGTAGGGCAATGTATAGGGTGGAAGTTCTCTGAATAGCAGTTTATAGCGCAAAAGTCGAGGTAATCCTATCCTAACCTACCCAAACATAATATAACTATAGGCAACCTCATTTAAGCTAACGAGGCGAGACCACAGTTGCAGGCCTCCCACAGCCAAGCAGAACGCATTAGGGCACAGTAGAACGCAGAGGTCCACAATAAAGTAGCGTATAGCACAAAGGCCGAAGCAACCATGTCCTACCCTAAACAATAGTGACATACTCAAACATAGCATAACAAAGACTATCATGCCACGACCATTATTGCTAGCATACCCTGCGCCAAGCATAGCAAATTACAGCACAGTAGATAGCAGAAATGCGACGAAGAGCAGTG